>NW_006294778.1:6078647-6095984 GCF_000327345.1 Myotis davidii
TGGATGAGGACAATGGTGGGGGTAAGGGCAGAGGGTGGGGTGGGAACTGGGTGGAGGGGAGCTATGGGGGGAAAAAAAGAGGAACAAATGTAATAATCTGAACAATAAAGATTTCATTAAAAAAAAGCCTTGTAGTACAATTTGACTTTTTTTACCCATAAACATGGGTTAGTTTAATAAAATTAACATTTTAATAAAATCAAGGAACCCCCCCAAACTAAACTAATATTAAACATTTCTAAATAATAATAAATCAAAAGGAGTAGATGATTGCTTTGGGCAGGGTGTGGAATATATTCTTAGTTCCAAACAAATTTTGTAAATAAACAGATTTTAGAAGCATAACCTGTTGATAAGTATGGGACTTGCTACATTTCACACTCAATATGGTATGTGCTCTAGGAGATTCTAGATGCAACCTGGCTCTCCCCACTTGTCTAGGATCATCTAATTCCGTTTTTCCTAGAAATAAACATAGAAATGAAGTTTGAAGCCTCCTGGGCCCTTTTCTGATCTGAGAATAAGCTGGGAGACTCATGCCTCCTTCCTTTCTTTGCTCATTTCAGGGAAGGGAAGGGACTGGTGATGGCACTTGAAGGGGAGAGCTTTTACTAGGGTAAGCACTTAGGATGCCATGGAAACTAAAATAAATCAACAATAGAGTCAGCATAATGGCGCTTGGCCAACTTTCAGAATTCTTCAGTCAAGTTCCCAATTTCTGGGGACAAGAGAAAGCTCTTAGTCTACTAGGTTCAGACTTGAGCTTGGATTGGGTTGCAGGTCCTTTCCACTTGGCTAGCAAACTCACCCCAACTGCTAGAATTGGAAAAGCAGCCAGGGCTGAGCTGGGAGTGTTTCTCATCGCTGCGCTAGGCCACGTTTCCCCAGGAGCCAATTATCCTTTGGCATCAAACACGTGCTGGCCAGTGAAAGTCCCAACATGCCACCTCGTCCAGGCGGCTGCCCTTAGAAGAAAGGGGCAGAATAGACACTCACAGTCAGTGAGCAGAACTCTTGCAATGTGGGGACACACTCCTTCCTTTCTCCCTTTACGAGAAAGGAAGTTTGGAGTGTTTGTTTTCTATTTGGCCCTCCTTATCTTAGAGTCTCTGGGCCCATTTACTTCAGTAGAAAGATAGCTCTGTGCTTGCTCTCTCACAGAGAGGACTGGACGGGACCTTTGCCAAAATTTCCATGACAGCCCATGTCACGTAGAGCTGGAGAGTCAAGTACAGGCTTGCTGCTGGGATGCCACATTTGTATGACATCTCCCTCAGGCATTCCTAGGTCTCAGGCGGAGGAGAAGCGTACCTTGTCTTGAGTCTGAAATGCAAAAATTGAGTTACAAAGTCACTTAGACAATGTATCTCTCCTTTGAGATAGGTGCCTTTACAGAAGGAGTTACCACAGGACTTCTTAAACTATTAGCTTGATAAAAATTCCATATACAATACATTTTTTTTCAGATGTGTATTATATAGGACAATAGTGCTCAGTTGGATATACATGCTAACTAAACAAAAATCACAATTATTCTTATGAATAATTTTCTCCTGTTATAGATTTTTTTCACTTTCCTCCGAAGTCCTCTCTCCACTAGGATATAAGGTCCTTGGAATCAAGGATCATGTGACTCATTTCTTTTTATCTCAGTTCCTAGACCATGGTAGGTAGTCAATATATGCTCTGTATTGGTGACATTTATAAACACTTTCCCCTCTCTCTATATATAATATTGAGGAATATCCATCATAAAAACCTGGGCTAAATTAGGTATATTAGGTCTTCTTCTTCTCGCTTATCTGCGTATTCTAATTTTTCTACAACCGGGGGGAGAATTTCTGTCCTCAACAGCATTCTTCCCTCCTAGAGGGAAAAGGAGCCACAAATGTACTTGAATAAAATAATAAATAAATAAAAACAACCAAAACTAACTTTTATTGAGCACTTACTATGTGCCAGGAACTACTTTAAGAGCTTTACATGTCTTAGCTCATTTAATCTTAAAAATGACTCTTCTAATCACAGATGTGTCAGCATTGTCGTAAGAAACATTCTGTGCTCAGAAAGCTGGGTTATTTCCTGATTTTATGTAAGCAGAGTGACGTGCTTGCTTTATGATCCCAGTCACAGTGATGCAGCAACACTTGTACATTCTTTTGAAAGACTTTAGGGGAACGGTCATTATATTGGTACCAAGGAGGGCCTCCACTCATACTATGGAATTGGGACTCATATGTGTCATAAGTAGAGGTACAAAGAAACTAAAGAAATTGTTTCTTATGATCAGAGACTTGGAAACTGAGCATCAACTGAGCGCCTGTTACCACTTCTTGGCATGGAGAGAACTTGCCACTGTGTGAGAATTCTTCAAGTACCACCCTGACTGACTAATTCATCTCATGACACATGGAGTGGTCACACATGCTCTGAAAATGACTCTAATAAATGAAATACAGTCCTAGCCAGTTTGGCTCAGTGGATAGAGTGTTGGCCCTCATACTGAAGGGTCCTAGGTTTGATTCTGGTCAAGGGCACGTACCTGGGTTGCAGGCTCACTCCCTGGCCCCGGTCAGGGCGCCTGCGGGAGACCACCAATCGATGTGTCTCTCTCACATCGATGTTTCCCTCTCTGACATGGATGTCTCTCTTCTATCTCTCCCTATTGTCTCTAGAATCAATGGGAAAATATCATTGGGTGAGGATTTAAAAAAAGAAAAAATTAAAGTGAAATACAGCCTGTAACATACACAGGTTTTGAGGTTGGCCTTTTAGCCCTGAGGATTGCTTCATCAGGTGGGCAGCGGAAGCTGGTTCATTCTACCTGTGATTCTCTGGATGAGAATTTCCAGAAAGCAAGTGTTGTATGTAATGAAAGCAAAGAGAAATCAGCACCAGCCCAGGGCCAACCCATTACCCCACCCAAACCAGAAGAACAGGAGCCTAATGCCATGGAATGTGCTGGGCTTTTTCCTGCTACCAGCCACCAGCTAGACTCCTGGCTGGAGAAATTCGGAGAACAGGTCGCACCACACTGCCAGAAACTGGAGCAGTCACTGCAATAGAGCAGTGACTATCACTTTAACAAAAATAACACTCATGGAGACTGTTAGTAATGAAAATAATTCCACCTGTTTCATTTAGAATGGCCTACTGCCCTTCTAGAACGTTTCTACCCTCTGTTCAGAGTGAAGAATAGGCACCACAGAGGGGAGAGTGGGGGTGGCTAATGTTGGCAGGAAGAAACATTTTGGAGCTGAGAAGTCCTAGGACCTTCTACTTCCTGAGAGGAAACAGAAATTCAGAGATTTACCTAAAATCACACAACACAGTCAGGATTGGAATCCAGATCTCTGGACTTGCAGTTCAGCATGCTTTCACTTGGGATGTGATTTTTGTGTGTGTAATAAAACAATGTAACATTTCAAAAAATTTGGACATTTTAGAAAAAAATCCATAATCAAAACTTTCCAACAACCATTACCATTTTTGTATTTTTCTTCAAACATGTCTTTATTCTCAGATGTTTAACATAAACATAATTACTTACTATACATGTTCCTATTTTTCAAAATTTCTCATCTTTTTTGTAATAACACTAGCTGAACACAAACACCTTGTACAGCTGTGTAAAAATAGTTCTTTACATCTCTATTCTGTATCAGTTGCAGTGAGTGATGTATCGGGCTATAACGTTATCATGGCTACCACATCACTAGGTGATAGGAATTTTTCAGCTCCAGTATAGCATTACGGGATCATTGTTGTGTATGCCATCAATTGTTGACCAAAACGTCGTCATGCGTTGCACAACTGTAGTTAACAAGCCTCCCCACCCAACAATCCCCTCAAGTATGAAGGGAGAATAAAGGCTTTTTTAGTCATGCTGGCTCTTTTTTAAAAAATGTTTTAAAATGTATGTTATTGATGTTTTTACAGAGAAGAAGGGAGAGGGATAGAGAGTTAGAAACATCTATGAGAGAGAAACATTGATCAGCTGCCTTCTGCACACCCCCTACTGGGGATGTGCCTGCAACCAAGGTACATGCCCTTGACTGGAATCGAACCTGGGACCCTTCATTCCGCAGGCCAATGCTCTATCCACTGAGCCAAACCAGTTAGGGCCATGCTGGCTCTTAAAAGAATTACCTCCTGTGGACTCTTTTCTCAGGAAGCTACATGATGGTGTGTACAGCCAAGACAAAGGGGCAAGCCATAGAAGAAACTTGAGATTCAGATAATAAGAGATTGTTGACAAAGGCCAGAAAAATCCCTGGAATATGATAAACTGAGATCCCAGGGCAACAACTGTGCAGCCCATCAGTCCAGAGAGCAAACAGTCTGCAGTGATTGCCTGATGTAGGGAGACATACTGAGTGGACATTTATATTCTTATATTCATCTGGAAAAGTCTGGGAAAGTGATGAATGGGGGAAGGATGCAGGGGGGGTTTTCTTTTTGAGTTTGTAGACATTCCCTTAGTCCCCAGGTCTCAGTACAGAAGCTCAAGCCCTGTTGGGCCCAGTGTCCGCTGCCCAGAGTCTGGTGTAACCTCTTCTGTGAGTGAAGCTTCAGTCTTCTGCTGGGCTGGGGCTGGGGCTGGGGCAGTTGCTCAACTGCATGGGATAGGTAACATTTCCTCATATACAGATTTTTTCAACCAATTCCCTTTTCTGATTCCTCCCCATCATCTTCCTCACTTCAAGAACTCTTGCTACCTCCAATTCCTACTCCTTTGGGGGCTTCTAAGGCAGGGGACCTCAAACTTTTTAAACAGGGGGCCAATTCCCTGGCCCTCAGACCGTTGGAGGGCCGGACTATAGTTTAAAAAAAAAAACTATGAACCAATTCCTATGCACACTGCACATATCTTATTTTGAAGTAAAAAAACAAAATGGGAACAAATACAACATTTGTATTTGCATGTGGCCCGCAGGCCATAGTTTAAGGACCTGATTTCTAAGGTATAAATAAGCCTGCTGCTGGCTTAAATGTCAGCTGTCTCTGGTTTTAAAGTAAGTTTCTACTCATTCATATGCTTTCTGGCTTCCAAAATTTTATCCTTGTTCTTTTGTTTTTACTCTCTTTATCTTTTATGGTGTATGCTGGTTTTACTCCACTACAGTGATTTTAGTGAGGTTTAGTAGGGAAAAAGGTAAATATGTGTCTTCAATCTGCCATGCTGTTTAAAAAGCAGTTTTAAAAAAAATTATAAAATATTTGCATAGTTGAACAAATAACTATAATGTGAACAATCATTAACCAATACTCAAATAAAGAAATAAAAATTGCTAGCACCCTAAGGGCCCTCCAGGTGTCCCTTCCTGGTGGCAAGCAGATCTCTGAATTTCACTTTTTAGAAATTTTCAGAAAATTCTCAGTGCCAATGAGTATTATAAAGTAGAATCGGTGCAATAACAGGTTTAGCATTTTTTAAAATCTTCACCCGAGGATATTTTTTTCATTGATTTTTAGAGAGGGTGGGAAGAAGAAGGGGGAAAAGAGAGAGAGAGAAACATCAACAAGAGAGAGACACATGGATTGGTGCCTCCTGCGTACACCCCAACCAGAGCTGGGGAATCTGCAACTGAGCTATGTGCCCTTGACCAGGAATCAGACCTGGAACCCTTCTCCAGCTGGCCAACCCTCCAACCATTGAGCAAACCGGCCAGAGGTAGCATTTTCTTTAGGCAATAAAGAGTGCTGGGTTCATGGGTTTATGAAGGTGAACATGCAGGGTCCCTTTTCCTAAGGAGCTTATCTCTCTTTCACAGGAGACAATTAACTGACACAGACTTTTAACAGAAAAGACACCTTTCAGAGAGTCTAGCCAGCTCCCCACCTTCCTACCTGGGGAACTAGTCTGCCTTCCCCACCCTCAGAGTGAATCTGTGCAGCCTTTGTGGGAACCCTGCTCTTCTGGCCTAGGCTGATTGAATTAGAGGTCTAGGGACATGCGACCCAAATTGCACCAATCAGATTTCCTCTTTATGGGATTTGAATTAAAATTCAAAGGTGCTAGTTGGTTTCCGCTGCCCACTGAATTGAGGGCATATAAGCACTGGCTTGGACATTTCTGACCACGTACTTGTGTCAGTGCAGAGAAAACCCATCTGGAGAGAGAGGGAAAAACCAAACAGGCATGTAGAGCGGTTTTTCAGTTTCTGCTTTTGGACTCATGAAGTCCATGAGATATTCCTGCCTTGGTTAAAATAACTATAACACTGTACCACTGTGAAGGCCAGAAAGTGATTATTAACATGCAAAGAGGGCTCACAGCAAGAGAGAGGGCATATCTGATTGTAGAGTAGGTGGAAATAGGAGTAGTGAAATATTCCATGAAAAACTTTGACAATTGAGTCCACCATGAATGTTGGGCAAGATTCTAACAGGAGAAGTTGGGATGGGAGCATTTATAAGTGAAAGGAACCATATAGGAGAGAGAAAAATTGGTGGCCTGGTTCCAAGATGAGCGGGATGATTACATCTCCTTGTGAAAATTTAGGAATTCCTATCCTTGCATGAGCATCAGCGGTTCTCAACCTGTGGGTCGCAACCCCTGAAAATACATCCTGCATATCAGATATTTACATTACGATTTATAACGGTAGCAAAATTACAGTTATGAAGTAGCAACGAAAATAATTTTATGGTTGGGGGTCACCATAACATGAGGAACTGTATTAAAGGGTCGCGGCATTAGGAAGGTTGACAACCACTGTTTCTAGGTCTATTTTCCTACTTGAAAATAATTACCAGCAAGTGTCATGCCAGTCTCATCAGCCTCCCTCTAGGTCAGTGGTTCTCAACCTTCTGGCCCTTTAAATACAGTTCCTCATGTTGTGACCCAACCATAAAATTATTTTCGTTGCTACTTCATAACTGTAATGTTGCTACTGTTATGAATCGTAATGTAAATATCTGATATACAGGATGGTCTTAGGTGACCCCTGTGAAAGGGTCATTCGACTGCCAAAGGGGTCGCGACCCACAGGTTGAGAACCGCTGCTCTAGCTACTTTGCTTAAAAACAAACACACACTGCCCTAACAGGTTTGGCTCAGTGGATAGAGTGTCGGTCTGCGGATTCAAGAGTCCCAGGTTCAGTTCCGGTCAAGGGCATGTACCTTGGTTGCGGGCACATCCCCACTGGGGGGCGTGCAGGAGGCAACTGGTCGATCTCTCTCATCGATGTTTCTAACTCTCTATCCTTCTCCCTTCTTCTCTGTAAAAAATCAATAAAATATATTTAAAAAAAATAAAAAAATAAAAAACCAAAACACTAAAGAAATCATCCAGAAAACTCCTGTTATTTCTACAGAAAAAAACAAACTACTCCCTAAAGATGTGAAGTAATTAACAATGCAGTGCTGTGATCTGCAATGTAAATTTCATTTTTGTTTCCTTGTTCTAGGAATAGTGGTAATTGAACACTTCCCAGCAGTGTGAGGTGACTTACAGGAAATTCAAATATAATTTCAGTCCAGGAAAACCTGTATGGCTCTGTTAGCTCTTTTCTCAATGTATATATCAAATGTATCAGACCACGCATTTTCAGGGCCATCAATTACTTTTCTGGGAAAAGAGATACTTGGCCAGATTTTAAAAATACACAGAAAAATGGAACTGTAAAATAACTATTACAGTTTAAACAGCCATTTCTCACAAACTATACTTCTAAAACTTAAATGAACTATCTAGTGATAAGGAATTAATTAAGTATGTTAATTAATATACTTATAAATATAAAGGCATACTTTATATTTTTATATGTTTGTAAGTACATTGATTAGTGAGAGGAGTAAAACTGAATAGTATAGTTTTGGAGAGAAACAAAAAAGTGAGAATTTGTATCTCATAGCTAATGTCATTTACCTTATTGAGGGAAATCTTTAGTTTTTATACCAAAATAACTTTTAGGTAACAAGCCAGTGAAGTTATAAATTTGAAGTCAGCTCACATAACTCCCTTAACTGTTGACCTATTCATAATTTTAAGTATTATTTACTCCCAAACCAATTATTTTTTTAAAATATGTCTATATTGATTTCAGAGAGAGGAAGGGAGAGGGAGAAAGGGATGGAAACATCAATGATGAGAATCATTGATTGGCTGTCTCCTGCACACTCCTTACTGGGGATCGAGCCTGAAACCTGGGCATGTGCCCTGACCAGAAATCAAACCAGTGGTTCATGGGTCAATGCTCAACCACTGAGCCACACCAGCCGGGCCCAAACCAATCTTTATCATAGCCTTGTATTTAGAACTTCTATGAGCTCGAAATCCTGTCCTTTTTTGCACTGCAGGTCCGGCACAGATATTCTCATTACAACAGATGTCATTGAAACATTTTCTATAATCTGAAGAGATTTTCCTATGCCAGCCTTAAAATAGCACCGTCCATATAGCAGAACAATTGGGATAGTGCCTTGTACATGATCTTAGTGAGCTTTGACTTTACTTCACTCTGTTTGCTAAGTGTGCTCCTAAAAATCCATGCAAAGGGCCCTGACCTGTTTGGCTCAGTGGATAGAGCGTCAGCCTGCATACTGAAGGGTCCCAGGTTCGATTCTGGTCAAGGGCATGTACCTTGGTTGCGGGCACATCCCCAGTAGGGGGTGTGCAGGAGGCAGCTGATCGATGCTTCTCTCTCATCGATGTTTCTAACTTTCTATCCCTCTCCCTTCCTCTCTGTAAAAAATCAATAAAATATATTTTAAAAAAAATCCATGCAAAGGGATTTAAAAAAGCAGATCACATTTCAAAATGCACTTTAGAAAAGCTTTCTTCAAGGGCTATGAGCAACCAAGGAAGGGTTTGCCCACTGTAACCAGGCATCACACCCGCTACTCAGTGCCCTGCCACTTCCTGTGCAGCTCCCGTCTGCTTCTCTGTGGCCCTAGTGCCAGTGGTCTTCTGACTAAATTCTTAAAGAGAGAACAGCTGGTTGAAAAAACAGGAGGAGAAATTGGAGACTATCAATTTTAAGTAGAGATGGTCAAAACTCGGAACTAGTCATTGTCACAGTTGATCTGTGTTTTTAAATCTGAGAACTCATTTTGTCAGCTAAGGATGATCTATGAGGAAATAGTAAATTTCTTGGAAAATTGGCCTCTGAGAAGTCTGTTTGGTGAAAATTGTGGTTCAGTTGGATGTGGCAGAGACAGCTGGTTGCCTCCTATATGCATTCTCCCCTTCTTCCTTAGAAATAGGACCCACAGTTTTTAGTTGGGCACCTGGCCCCTTGGCACAAAGACTTTATTTCTCAGTCTCCCTTGCAGCTAGATGTTGCCACATGACTGAGTTCTGTCTGATGGGATATAAGTGGAATTGTCACATAAAATGATGGGAACTGTCCTATTGTCTGTGTCCATGGGTTATGCATATAAATTCTTGGGTTAATCTCTTCCAGCCCCTCTCTCACCCTCCCCCAGCCTCCGCCTCTTTCCTTCTGAGATTCAACAGTCTGTTTCCATGCTTCTATGTCTGTGGAACTATTTTGTTTGCCAGTTTATTTTGTTCATTAGATTCCACATATGAGTGAGATCATGTGATACTTGTCTTCTCTGGCTCGCTTATTTTGCTTAGGATAATACTCTCCAGGTAAGGGCTCTTGACTTTAAAGAAAGTTCCTCGAAAATTGATTCAATTGCTAGAATTATTAAGCTAGATCCCTCTGTGTTATGCTTATAGGTCTCTCTCTCTCTCATACACAACAGTTGTGATGTAATTGCAAACCACATATTTATTTAAATACTAACTGCATTACTTGGATTTAACTTCCATTTCCTTTTCCTTGTGAGAATGTTATGCAAATAATGCCAGGTTACAAAAAAAAAAAAAAGCTTTAGTCTTGTCCTGGGCTGGGTTAAATGCACTCTGAGGATTGTTGACCAAGACCAATTGGTAAATTATACAGATGTATGAAAATGAACAAGGATGGCCTGAAATAGACCTATCTATGCCTGGACACATTTGGCTGGACAGTCTATTTTAGAAGAAAAGCTGGAGAATCACATTGTTTTATAAGTGTGACTCATGAGAGTTATTAGTAATATTGCAAGGCAAGCCACTTAAAATATATCCTCAGTACTGATACTGGAAATGGTCTTGTCTTCCATGTGCTTTCAAGTGCCTTCATTTAAGTGTACATATTTATGCCTATGCATGTGAGCAAGAGAACAAACTCTGAAATCAGATCTGGATTAAACATCTTAATCACCATTTCCTTGGGCAAGTGACTTAATCTTTGTTTTTGTGTGTGTGGCTTTAAAAAAATTACCTTTATTGTTGAAAGTATTACAGATATCCCCCTTCCCCCCATTGATTCCCTCTACTCAGCTTCAGCCCCCTCTCCAGGCCTTCCCAGCACTATTGTCTGTCCATGGGCTATGCATATATGCAGATAAGGCCATTGGTATCTTTCTAAACCAGTTTCCTCATTTGAAAAATGGAGATGATCCCTATCCCTATTTGGTGTTTAAGGTGTCAAGCATGTTATATGTCACATGGTAAGGCTTATTAAATAGTAGGTAGTATTAATGTTACAGCAACTATCATTTCTATGGAGACTGTGGGGCATCAACAATATTTTTTGAATGAAAAAGCAGGCCACCAGCAGCACAGACTTCCGCCTCTCCTTTAGAATCGCTTACCTGCCCCAGGACGGGCACCTCAGCTCAGTGCCCATTAATTTCTAAATAAGGCAATCTAAAAACTCCAGGCGTATCTTCTCATAAGGACCCGGACTTTTGAACCCGAAAGCTAAAAGTAAAGGCGTTGGCCACTGCCCTTCGCCCCACACTCCCGCATCAGTGGCCGGCTCATTTAAATGGTGCGTCTTATTATTGTGGGCAGCTGATAAAATTTGTGCTGAGCGCTCCCAGCGCGTTCGTCAGACGTGGCTGGAGGCTCCAGTTCCGCGGCGGCAGGGAGATCCGGGCCACCCCAGCCGGGCACCTGACCGGTACTTAGCTGGGCTTGGGGTGGGGGGCCCCCCCGAAGTCCCCAATCGAGGGCTCCATTAGCTGTGGTGGGTGCAGAGGTCGCTGCCAGCGCCTATCCCCCTGCCTACTTCGCGGGTAGGACTGTCGGGGACAGACACCTGGAGGACGCCTCCAATCCCCGCAGGGCGCCACGCCCCGCCGCGCGGAGAAATAAGAAGTGCGCGCCAGGCCGCCCAGGGAAAGCGGCAGCTCGGCTGTGCTCCTTGGACTCGGCAGTTTGCGCGCAGGTGCACCCGGCGACCGTGCGGCCATGGACCCGTCGCGGGGTATCGGCACCTTCGTGGTGTGGGACTACGTGGTGTTCGCTGGGATGCTGCTCATCTCGGCCGCCATCGGCATCTATTACGCCTTCGCGGGGGACAAACAGCAGACCTCCAAGGACTTTCTGATGGGCGGCCGCCGGATGAGCGCCGTGCCCGTGGCGCTGTCCCTTACCGCCAGCTTCATGTCCGCGGTCACTGTCCTGGGCACCCCCACCGAGGTCTACCGTTTTGGGGCCATATTCAGCCTCTTTGGCATCACCTACCTCCTTGTGGTGGTCATCAGCGCGGAGATCTTCCTCCCGGTGTTCTATAGACTGGGGATTACCAGCACCTACGAGGTAAAGGGTCAGAGGGTGGGCTGGGAGGGTGGAGGGGATGACTCCTCAGGCTCCTGAAGGGATTTTCCCGGGAGCAGACGCACCACCAGGTCCATCTCCTCCCCAGGCCTCCCCTTTAGGGAAGAGGGGGAAAAAAAAAATCCTGGGACTTACTCTCAAGATCTCAGTGAAAAAGAGAAGCTTCCAAAGTAAACGGAGTGAATGGGACTAGTGCTGGCTAAGGCCCTTTCGGCAACGTCTGCGATTCTGAGTCAAGAAGAAAGATTTCAAAACTTTTTATCTTGGGGGAGGGTAGGTCTTACCAGTCTCAGCTCCTCCTCCTTGAAGTGAGTCCCCTTGTTCCAGGTTCTCAGGGACCAATCACTTTCCCAGGATAGTTGGGGAGACATCCCCCCTCCACACCGACTTTTCCAAAGAGAGGCAGGCGCCCCAGGGCTTAAGGTGCTGTATCTCTCATCTCAGAACCTGCGTTTGAGACCAGATTCCACCACTTACTTAGCTAGGGAACCTTGGGTGACTTAATTTAACCTTTTGTGCCTGTTCATTTCAAAACGAAAATAATAACACCACCTATCTCACTCAGTCGTTGGGAGGGTTAAATGAGACGATGCAAGTGTACCAATGAAAATAGTGTCTGCTACAGGGTAAGTGCCGAATAGATATTCGCTGTCCGTATTGGCGTGCTGGTGGTAGAGGTGATTATCTTGGGATCACTAGGAAGTTGTGAGGTTCTTAAACAGTTCTACCATCTCTCACTGCGGAAGGGTGCTTAAGGAAAACCATCTTTCCTGTTGCGCAGGTCCACTGGTTATAGTTTTTCTCAAGTTGTCTGCAGGAAAGGGCTTTGCAAAGATGGTGCGTGTTTGGTTTAAAAAGCTGTTGAATGGGAGTGTTGGGAAGGATAAAAGCTCAGAGAACAGGTGGGGCCAAGTTCAGCGCTCTCAGTGGTCTCCTTCAACCAGGCACTAACCCACGAGCCACACACACAAACCTGCAGAAGCTTCCTCTCTAATAGGCCATTATCTGGAGGGACCAGAGCCTCATTCTCAGCAGCTGCCTCTGTCCTAGAGCTTAGTGTTTGCTGCAATCACCGGAAGGTAGTTTCCTAGTAAGGCTGGTTCAACTGGTGCTGTGGACAGGGCCCCAATGGCACACTAAGTGATGGTGACAAACATCATGGGTTCTGGTGATGTCATCCAGGGAAAGGCACACCTGGGACAGCATTGCCTTCATCTCTGGTCATGGTGTTTGGGAGCACTCATTTATCACCCTAGAAGTGAGCAGGATGCAATTTCTGTTTTGCTCAAAGGTAACAAATTGGCTGCTCCAGGCCAAATTCATTTTCAGCCATTTTTTTTTTTTTTTTTTTACTTTTATGGTGTTTTGGGGGGGAAAAAAGAATTTAGCATTTAATGATAGTGGAA
The DNA here is from genome assembly GCF_000327345.1 of Myotis davidii. Classification (NCBI taxonomy): domain Eukaryota; kingdom Metazoa; phylum Chordata; class Mammalia; order Chiroptera; family Vespertilionidae; genus Myotis; species Myotis davidii. The sequence goes on from NW_006294778.1 coordinate 6,091,678, forward strand.
GTCAAATAAAATTCCAGATTCTGGCTTCTTTTGGAAACCCAAAAGACTGGTGATACCGAGCCCATATCCCCTGTGGCCACAGGTTAGATTCTGGTCATGGGCACACGCCCAGGTTGTGGGCTCTATCCCCAGTGTAGGGCGTGCAGGAGGCAGCTGATCAATGATTCTCTCTCATCACTGACGTTTCTATCTCTCTCCTTCTCCCTTCCTCTCTGAAATCAATAAAAAAATATTTTAAAAAAAGAAATAAGGAGTGATAGCAATGGCTGTAAATTGGATGGGACCTGTAGGCATTTGAGTCTGTGAGCTCTGATCTGTAGTTAACCAAGTCCAACACGCAGAAAGAGTTCGAAGAATCTGGCAAGAGGAATTCAGATCTCACAGGTGAATGCTGCTCTCATAACCACTGACCCGTGCCCCTGCAGGGCACATGTTAACTCAACCAGAAACGCATTTCCCACACATTTCCTGAGTGCTGGAGGCTAAGTTAGGAGGGTTCCAGCTAAAACAAGCAAGAAAACCACTAATGTTTACTGAGTATTCTAGGCACTGGCTGCCTGTTTTACGTACATTATCAAACTCGGTCCTCAAAACAATCCTTAGAAGGGAGGTACTATGAGAGCCCTACTTTGCAGACAAAGAGGCTTCAGAATAAATTAAACCACATAAGAGAGCATGAAGCAAAGCAGACACTTGCCCAGAGGCTGTGCAGTGGGGCATATTGGCGGCTTCTGAAGGCTCTGGTGAGTCTTCTGGAGGAATATTTTGTTTTATGGTGAATGACGAAGCCACCCATAGAGAATAAGGAGTTCAGCATTGAGTGATACTGGCATTCTCACTCAAGTATGAGATTTCTCCGTTTACAGTTAGCCAAAATCGGCTGTTCAGAAGCGTTTTTGACATCTATTTATCACTGCCTTCAAAGTATAGTCCTGATAGGAGTTTAGCAACTCCCAGAGTCACAGATAAGAGTAAAATGCAGGTATGCAATTTCACTCATCACTTCTTCTGTATCTTTCTGGATCCAGTGAAATCTGTGTGTTTGAACTGACTTGTCCAGACTCGTAAAAATTATTCAGTAGAAGTTTTGTTGTCTCTAAATTATTCAAAATTCTGAGGACTATAACGGATCTTGATTGACTATAGGCACCTATTATTTTTCTCTAGCTTTGTCTGGAAATCCTAAGCTCTTCTCTGAACCTACTTTTCAGTGACTTGAGCTTCTGGAAGGTCTCCAGGTATTTCTTTAGCAGCCCAGTAACCACTGATAGCTGAGATAATGATAGATTTCTTGGTTCTGTCTTGAGTTGGTCTTGTGTGAGGTTAAATCCTTAGGTTTTCCTGGATCCAGCAACCTCGGAGGGGCGGGGGGATAGGTGAATTAACTTAGTTGAACCAAGTTATTTGGTTCAACTCACTATATACATTCTTAACTTCATCACATTTTTCTCTTCAGTTTTCTTTAGTTTCCAGCAATTTAGATGCACATACCCAGAAAAGGCAAATACTTCTCTGTCTGTTCATGTACATTCATTTTTAATAGTTTTACTAAAAATATTCTGAAGAGATAACAGTGCCCTGTTTCCAAGCTTACTTGATGGGTCTTCTAAAATGTCTTCTAAATTACCCTTGGATGATTTTGACATGTAATTCACTGAGATTCAAATTCTCAAGGCCTATGGATTTGAATACCAACTACATGTCTTTCTTCTGAATGAACAGTTTACAACATTTCGCCATCCATTTATATCACTTGACTAGAAGTCCAGTGCGTGACATTCGTGCACTGCGGGAGCGGGGGTGGCAGGGGGCCCCAAGCCTGGCCTGCGCCCTCTTGCAGTTCAGGACCCCTCGGGGGATGTCCGCTGAGGGGTCCTTAGCACTGCCACAGAGGCAGGAGAGGCTCCTGCCACCGCTGCTGCACTTGCCAGCTGTGAGCCCCCTTCTGACTGAGCAGCGCTTCCCTTGTGGGAGCACACTGATCACCAGGGGCAGCTCCGTCATTGAGCACCTGCCCCCTGGTGGTCAGTGCGCATCATAGCGACCAGTTTTCCGCCGATTTGCACATTAGCCTTTTATTATATAGGACTAGAGGCCCAGTGCAAGGAGTTCGTGCACAGGGGGTGGGGACCCTCAGCCTGGCCTGCACCCTCTCCAATCCGGGATCTCTCGGGGGATGTCCGACTGCCTCTTGCAATTCAGGACCGCTGGCTCCTAACTGCTTGCCTGCCTGCCTGCCTGATCACCCCTAACCTCCTCTGCCTCACCCCATACCCGGGACCCAGGATTCCCTCCTCTGGCCGGTCACAGGCACCCAGGACCCAGGCTTCCCTCCCTCTGGCCAGCCGCAGACACCCAGGACCCGGCCAGCTTTGCCTGGGCCGGCCACAGCTGCAGGCACCCAGGACTGTGGAGTGGGTGGCTTGTCTGTCTCCCAGGCTGCAGCTGGGGCCCAGGACCAAGGGGCAGGCAACTTGTCCCTCTCATGGATGGCTTGTCCCTCTCCTGGACTGGGCTGCAGGTGCAGCCGCTGGTGCCCAGGACCGCGGGGTGTGTGGCTTGTCCCTCTCCCGGGCTGCAGGCGCAGGTGCAGCCACTGGCACCCAGGACTGCGGGGCGGGCAGCATGTCCCTTTCCTGGGCTGCAGCCTGGCTGGTCCCCATTCCTCTCTCCCCACTGTTGAGTGTCTGAGCCATTATGGCGTGATGGCATGTGGGTGTGTGACCATTGTATATTAGCTCCTTATTATATAGGATAGTCGCCAAAACCTTGCACAGCAAGAGAGGAAATAATTATGTATAAGATCTCATTTTCAAGAGGAAGGAACATGAGATTTTGAGTGACTGCCCCAAGCTGATGGAGTCAGGAGTAAGGTTGGGACAAGGGCTAGAACAATTCCCCTAAGGTGCTATACTGCATAACTTTTATCTATTAGTTATTTTTGGAGGTTCTACTATGTGCCAATGCTATCACTCACTCTATAGGAGTCTTAGACAGTGGTCAGTTTGTTTATTTTAAATAATGTAGTGGTTACATGCACAGCTTTTGGCATCAAATGTTCTTAGATTTGCATTGTGGCTCTGACAGTTATTAAGTTGCAACATTGGGGTTCTCTCTGAGCCCATTTCCTTATGCATTTATACTTAACTAGAGGCCGGTGCACAAAATTGGTGCACTGGACGGGGTTGTCCCTCAGCCCAGCCTGCACCCTCTCCGATCTGGGACACCTTGGGGAATGTCCGACTGCCAATTTAGGCCTGATCCCTCTCCCAATCTGGGACTGCTGGCTCTCAAACACTCACCTGCCTGCCTGCCTGCCTTATTGTCCCTAACTGCTTCTGCCTGCCAGCCTGATCACCCCTAACCACTCTCCTGCCAGCCTGGTCGCCCCTAACTGCCCTCCCCTGCTGGCCCGGTTGCCCCCAACTGCACTCCCCTGCTGGCCTGATTGCCCACAACTGTCCTCCCCTGCAGGCCATCTTGTGGTGGTGGGCACCACCATTTTTGAGGGCGTGACAGCAATTAGCATATTCCCTCCTTGTTGGCTGTGGGTGCGTGAGGGTCAATTAGCGTATTCCCTCTTTATTAGATAGGATTACTGCTGAGGTTGCTTTAAGGAAGCTAGAGAAGAACTGGTTGCCCCCAACTGCCCTCCCCTGCAGGCCTGGTTGCCCCTAACTGCCCTCCTCTGCTGGCCTGGTCGCCTCCAACTGCCCTCCCCTGCAGGCCATCTTGTGGCGGCCATCTTGTGTGAGGGCGTGATGGTCAATTGGCATATTACCTTTTTATTATATAGGATACCTACTCATGTAGTTGTTGAGAAGACAGTATATATACAAAGCAAATACTTTATAAATGTTAGCTGTGATTATGGAGCAAAAATATCCTTTCCCCTGTTTATTACCTAATGTCAGGTTTTTTTCCTCTCTTTTTCTACTTTATGAAAAGACTATTGTCAGTCTTAAAATTCACTCTATATGTGATAATAATATTGAAGTGAAAGAATGTCTTAGACTCCAGCTTCATTCTAGCTGTGAAGTTCTAGGATTCTTTATAATCTACACTAATAAAAGAGAAAAATGGTAATTGGCATACTATGCTACCCTTTTCATTGGCTAATCAGGGCTATATGCAAATTAATTGCCAACTCAGATGGCAGTTAACTGACAACAAAGATGGTGGCTAATTTGCATATGTAGGCACAATGCAGGGAGGCAAAAGGGAAAGCAGGAAGAAGCCCCCTGCCACTGACAGTGATCGGAAACCCAGGGGGGAGCTAAGAGCTGGGGGGCAGGGCCAAGGCAGCC
>NW_006294778.1:6096460-6108517 GCF_000327345.1 Myotis davidii
TGATGGGGGGAAATGAGGGTCCCCTGCCCAGGCCTGATGCCTCTGGCGGAGGCGTCAGGCCTGGGCAAGGGGCCGATCCTGCGATTAAAGATTGATGTGGGTCAACGCCTGAGGGATCCCAGTATGTGAGAGGGGGCAGGCTGGGCTGAGGGACACTCCCCCCGCCCCCACCCAGTGCATGAATTTTGTGCACCACGCCCCTAGTACATCTATAATAATAAAAGCAGAATATGCTAATTAGACTGGACATCCTTCCGGACAACCTTCTGGACAAAGCTGGGGATGCAAGAGGAACCCGGGTCCTGGGTGCCTGCTGGCAGCAAGAGGGAAGCCCGGGTCCTGGCTGCCAGAGGGAAACCAGTGCTGGCAGCCGGGGGAAGGAAGGCCTACTCTTGCATGAATTTTGTGCATCTGGCCTCTAGTTCTGATATATAATATAGAAGGTGAGCAGACTATATTATGAGATATAACAGATGTCAAGGAGAGTTGGAAGAATGGCGAGGTTGTTAGCTCTGAACAGAAATTGATGTGGAATGATTTAAGTTAAAAAATTATTTGAAACCCAGCTGGCGTGGCTCAGTGGTTGAGTGTTGACCTATGAACCAGGAGGTCACAGTTCAATTCCTGGTTGGGTCATGCAGGAGGCAGCTGATCCATTATTCTCTGTCATCATTGATGTGTCTATCTCTCCCTTCCTTTCTGAAATCAATAAAGATATATATTTAAAAATATTGGAATAATGTGGAGAGTTTGGCTACAAAAGAGCAGCATAAGGGAGTTTTCTGGGGGTGAGGGAACTATTCTATATGTGTTCTTAAGCTGCTGATTTAAAAAAAGTGTCCAGAAGTTTCACATATTAACCATTTTTTTCTTTTTTGGAAACAGTATTTAGAACTTCGATTTAACAAATATGTTCGTCTCTGTGGAACAATCGTCTACATTATTCAAACAGTAAGTAACAGTTCTTTAATTTTTACCTTTTGTCATCTAAAATGTTTTTAATCAAGGCATTAGGGCCACACATTTTTGGTGAACACATGAAAGATAAAAAAGAGATGTTGAAAATAGGAGGAAAAAAAAAAGCAAAAACACTTGTCAATACACAGCATCAACCCATAAGATCAGTGTTTTAACAAATAAACAGTGAGCAGTGTTTAACAAATGAATTTTTTCCTGGGAAACAGAATGATATAAGTGAATGTCAAATATTATATTGATTAAACAACAGTTATATTGTTTTAGAAAAATACGCTTTTCCCCATCGTTCCTCCCCACCCAAGTGACAGTAAGGACATTACTGAGATGACAAAGACTTTTGTAAGAGCTGTAGTAGCTGAGAACAGGAATTGTGACACTGGGAAAACAAGTTGTATGTTTCATAGTACTTTTGCAACATGTGAAATAATAGGTTTGAAAAAATTGATGTAGGAAGACATTAGGAAATATCTTTGAAAGCATACTTAAAAAGTGAATGTGTTCTCTCTTTTAAAAATGGAACCTGAAACCCAACTGAAGCAGTCACTGAGAGTAAAACAATAGAGCCATACACTCTAAAGGTGTTTTTAAAGCCAAGCAGACAATCCAGTAATTCAAGAATATGCAAGTATAGATTCACTGATTGACATAAAGGGAAGCAAAGATTTGCCAAGTAGTCAGTGCCAGAGATTGCTTCCTGCCCTCCATCCAGCTGCTGGAGGCTTGTCATGATATTTGTCACATGATTTATATCTATCTTCTCTTGGCAGCTAAGTGCTTTAGGGATGGGCTTGATAATGGAAGTCTAGGAAGAAGTTTTCATTCTCATCTTTATTTATAATACTAGAGGCCCGGTGCATGAAATTCATGCGGGGGGTGGGGGGAGCGGCCCTCAGCCCAGCCTGCACCCTTTCCAATCCGGGACCCCTTGGGGGATGTCTGACTGCCGATTTAGGCCCGATCCCCAGGACATCCCTCGCACAATCTGGAACCACTGGCTCCTAACTGCTCACCTGCCTGCCTGCCTGCCTAATCACCCCTAACTGCCCCCCCCCACCAGCCTGGTCACCCTAACTTCCCCCTCCCCCTGCCAGCCTGGTCGCCCCTCACTGCCCCCCTCTCCTGGCCTGGTCACCTCTCTCTGCCCCCCACTGCTGGCCTGGTTGCTCCCAAATGCCTTCCCTGCCGGCCTAGTCACCCATGCAGCCTGCTGCTTGGTCGTTTGGTCACCCCTCACTAACCCCGCTGCCGGCCTGGTCGCCCCACGCAGCCTGTTTGGCTGTCCACTTGGTTGTGATGGTCACTTAGACTTATATATATATATATAGATCATCTCTCCAATCAAAAACTACCTGAGCATTTGCTATAGCATGGCAGAGTGCCTTTGTAAATTAGTTGGCTAGACTCCAATGTATATCTTTGTGAATTACATAACTTATGTCAGTCCTTAACACTTGCAGTATAAAAGGAAGGGGCCCTTTGGGGTATAGTAGACATTGTGACACAGAGCTGAGACCAGTAGCTTGTATTTACTAACAGTTCAGACCCTCTTTGGATCATTGTTAGAAATACCAACAGAAATGAAAAGTGGGGACTAGTGTTAAGAAGGTGGCCTGTGGTAACATTTTCAAATCTTCAACTTAGATAGAATAATGACTGGAAAGCTAGTTCATTCTTACAAAAAGAGGGGAGCTTTAGCATCTCCCATACGAAGGACTGACTTCTAATACTACATAATATGATTCTTTTCATAATATGTTTGTATAGAGTGATCATAGAATTAGTTTCTATGTAATATATTTGAAAGATCAAGTGCAATGAAGATGATATTTTGAGAAAAAAGGCCTTATTTATCTTACTATTGTACCCAGATTAATAAATATTTATTACATATATGAATGAACAAAGTGAATAATATAAAAACAAGATGAAATGCAATTTTGGTTGACTTTCAGCAGTTTATAGGGCAAATTTACACTTTTGTTTAATTAATGGACATGCAAACTTTTATCAACCAGCTTTCAAAATTTTCAGTTTTCCTAATTAAATATGCAGTGATTAACAATTGTTTGAAGGCATAAGAATAAGGGACCACCCACTTTTAAATTTACGTTATTTCTTTTTAATTATTTTAGATCTAGGAAAATCGATATCTAGCTTGTGTTGATGGATCACTATCTACACTAAGTACCACATGAAGAGTCCCTATTTTTTAAAATTATGTTTTTATTGACTTTGAGAGAGAAAGAGAAACATCAATGTGACAGAGAAACATGGGTCAGTTGCCTCCTGCATGCACCCCTACAAGGTATTTGGCCCACAACCTGGGCATGTGCCCTCACCGGGAATCAAACTAGCAACGTTTTGGTGATCAGGATGATGCTCAACCAACTGAGCCACACCAGCCAAGGGTGAGAGTCCCTATTTTTACACAAAATTGGTCGTAAGAGATTTTTGTAACCTATCATAATACCACAAATGGAAAAGGAGAATCAACCTTACTTAAATAACATTTTCAAGTTATAAACAAATTTTAAGTGTATTGAAACTGCTGTTTTAATTCATAATTGAATTTGTAGAAAAATATTGATATTGTAATTCATATAATTTATTTGGTCTTCTTTTCCTCCCCAGGTTCTGTATACTGGAATTGTTATTTATGCCCCTGCCCTGGCATTGAATCAAGGTACATTTTAGAGTTACCAATTATGTCAATTTGGGGGTTCATTTTTAGTAGGCCTTATTCTCTGGGAGATGGGAAGATGGAAGAATGCTTCCAATAAATCAGCTTGAATTAGGAAAGGTAGGCTCAGTGTCTACACTAGCAGTTTCTTTGGGTTCCTGGATCCATAGCTTCAAAAGGTCTGCACTTAAGGACAAAATTCACTGGGCAAGTGAGTCTCTGGGAAGTGCCAAACAGCCATTCTCCATCCCTTCAGAATGAGCGCCTCCTATTGTCTAAATAGTGAATGACTATACTTCCTCTCTGTGGCTACAACCTCCAGCCCATCTCCACGAGGCCAGCCCATCTCCATGAGACTCCCCCCTTCCCCTTTGTTATTTGGTTCAGTTACATTGTAAAATCTGGAAGGGAGAGAATCTTTTCTTCTCACTTCTAATGTGGTCCAAAATGTAAAAGAAATAGATCTGTGTGCTTTGAAATACCTGACTGCTCCTAGTGACAAAAGGACAGATGGCTATAGGGTTCTTATAAACAAATGTGTGAAGGTTGTACTGATCAACAAATTATTATATTCTCTGGATTTGGGCAGATAATAGCGGTGAAACTGGGATAGTTTATTGAGGCCTACGTTCATGTTAGTCAGATTCTCAAAAGGCTTCATGGAAACTCCACATTCTTTGAATTCTTATCCATTAGAAGGGAGTTTACATCTAAAACTTCCTTGTAAAATGGACAAATGGATTCTGTGATCAGAAGAATGTGGTACAATAAAATGAAAGCACACACACACACACACATACCACAAAACATCTTGCTTACTCCACACTAATTTTTTTAAAATTTCAAGATAGATAGTAGTAATCACCCAAGCTTATAAAGTACAACAGTATTGTTACAACGAATAATTCCATTACAAAATGTGCTCTTGACTTCTAAATGTGGGGCATGTTCCGTGTCAATAGTACCAACATCATAAATGAATCACTTCATATGTAAAAAACTGAGCTGTAAACTTCATAAGTTACGTATTGGCTTTAAGTGTTAAGAAGGTGTTGACTTTAGCGTTTAAAGTGCAGTTCTAGGAAAAAGAGAGCAGTACCTTCAATATGTAAAGAAACCAAGGACTCTGTTCTTACCAGTTTATTGAGCAACTTCCTTGGAATAAATGAGAGCCTGAGGGACTGTATTTTGACCACTTGAATATCAATTGTGTATTTCACAGTTGCCAAGACAGTAGACATATTACTTATTGTGTAACAGGTGCTCAGTAGACACTTACTTAACTGAATGGGAGCTGAACATTTTCTAGGTCAAGTCTTTTCCTTTTTCACGGAAAACTTTGAGTATCTACTAGAATAGAGAGGATAGTATATTGAACCCTAAGGTATCCTTATCCCTACACTAATAATTCTTAATTCTTGGTTTAATTCACTCCCTGTTTCCCTCACTAGATTATTTTGCTGTAAATCTGATAATTTATCATTTTTATTAATTCAATGTCTTTTAAAAATAAATACATGCTTTCCCCCCTCACTGAGTTTAATTGACATGTAACATGATGTTAATTTCAGGTATATAACATGATTCAATATATATAAAAGGAAAGGGCCCTTCAATATATATAAAAGGAAGGGGCCCTTTGGGGTATAGTGTATTTTGCTAAATGATCACCACAATAAGTCTAGTTAACATTCACCATCATATGTGGTTACAAAATTTCTTGTTCTTCTGATGAGAGTTTTTAAGATCTTCTCCCTTAGCAACTTTCAAATATGCAATACTGTATTATTAACTATATTCACTATGCTGTACATTACTTTCCCATGACTTATGTATTTTATAACGCTTGTACCAGGGTGTGTTTTTAAAATATTGTTATACCATCATTATATTTAAAACATTAACATTAATACCTCATTTTTGTCCAGCAGGGGCCTCCTTAAGTTACCTCTTGAATTCTTTTGACATGATTTCCAGTATTGTTTAATAGCTACCTTGCTTTCTGGAATGGCAAGGTGTTTCAGTCTTACCTTGTAAATTTCCTGGCCCCATCTATTCTAGGTCTTTTCAGTGGACAGAACTAGGGAATATATATTAAAGAAAACTTAAATTAAGAGTTTATACTAGCCAGGCCAGTGTCGTTCAATGATTGAGCATCAACCCATGAACCAGGAGGTCAGGGTTCAATTCCCAGTCATGGCACATGCCCGGGGTTGCGGGCTTGATCCCCAGTAGGGGGCATCCAGAAGGCAGCCCATCAGTGATTCATCATTGATATTTCTATCCCTCTCTCCCTCTTCCTTCCTCTCTTTGAAATCAATAAAAACATATTAATATTTCCACTTTTTCAAATTCAAATTTGGGTATTTGCCTAATTTGGTTTTATACTTTGTCTCTTATTTTATGCTGAAACCCTTGCATATGTGGGATAAACCCCACTTGGTCATGGTGTATAATTTTTTTTACACTTTTATCATTAGATCTGCTAATATTTTGTTGAGGACTTTTGCTTCTGTGTTTATGAGAGATATTGGTCTGTAGTTTTCTTTTCTTGTAATGTCTTTGTTTTTGGTATTAGGTTAATGCTGGCCTCATAGAGTGAGTTAGGAATTATTTCCTCTGCTTCTGTCCTCTGAAGAGACTTGGTAAAATTATTTCTTTAAATGTTTGCTAAGATTCACCAGTAAACCTATCTAGGCTGAAGCTTTCTGATTAGGAAAAATGTGAATTTGTTTAATGGGTATAGTCTACTCAGGTCACCTATTTCTTCTTGTGTGAATTGTGGCAAATTATGTCTTTCAAAGAACTGTTTCATTATCAAATTTGTGGCCATGGAGTCATCCTTCTATTTTATATAATACTAGAGGCCCAGTGCACAAAAATTTGTGCACTCGGGGGGAGGGGGGATAGGGGGTCCCTCAGCCTGGCCTGTGCCCTCTCGCAGTCTGGGACACCTCAGGGGATGACCACCTGCTGGCTTAGGCCCACTCCCCAGGGGATTGGGCCTAAGATGGCAATCAGACATCCCTCTGGCAGCCCGGCAGCCCTAGGGGGATGTCCACTTGCCAGGGGGAGCAGGCCTAAACTGCAGTCAGACATCCTTAGCGCTGCTGAGGAGGCAGGAGAGGCTCCCACCACCACTGCTGTACTGGCAGCCATCAGCCTGGCTTGTAGCTGAGCAGAGCTCCTCCCATGTGAGAGCACCCTGACCACCAGAAGGCAGCTTTTGCATTGAGCGTCTGCCCTCCTGGTGGTCAGTGGGATTTATTTACCTTCTATAGCTGTCACTGGAGCTGAGAGCCAGCTCCAGCTCTGAGGCCGTTGTTTAGATTCTATAACTGAAACTCTGTTGCCATCACTGGCCGCTCTAAGCTCTGAGGCCACACTGGCTGAAAGCAGGTAGCTGGGGTTTGTTTAGGTTCTGTAATTACAAGATTGTTGCATCCGGAGCTCAGAGCTGCAGTAGGCGGGGAACCTTGGCTTCCTCCATCACTGGAGTAAGCAAGCCTCATGTTCGCTTCAGCTGCCTGGCTGCCGGCTGCCATCTTGGTTGGCAGTTAATGTGCATATCCTGCTAATTAGCCAATGGGAAGGGTGTCGGAGTTATGGTCAATTTGCATGTTTCTCTTTTATTAGATAGGATAATATGCCCCTCTACTACTTAGGTAAATGGTAGAAACTTATATAGACTTTTCTCTACCTTAGTCCCATTTTAGTAACATGGACAACTTTCAAGGATTGGTAGGATAGTGTGTTTATTTGAACCATGGTGACAAGTACCATACCTAGGACTCCATTCAGTCCAAATAACTACCTCATAGTATTAAGCCATTTCTTAGCTTAATTACAATGCAAATGTGTTTTAATGTATTTAATTTAGCTGTTTTCGGATCTATGTATGGTGTCTGAGGGTAGAAACCAGGTCTATTTAACTCATCAGATAGAATTTTAAACTCCAATTGTTTTGGTACATCTTACAAGATTTGGACTTAGTTTTAGGCAAGTGGGAAAGAGGTAGGTACCCAATAAAGGATATGGCTTCCCCATGATTTTTTTTTTTTGAGAAATACTTTTATTATACATGGTTCATAGTTATACGTGCATTTTCTTTTCTTCAACAGTCACAGGATTTGATCTGTGGGGCGCAGTGGTGGCTACAGGGGTGGTCTGCACATTCTACTGCACGCTGGTATGTCAAGAACATTGTTTCTCCTTTCACTCTACACACTTGCTTTTGCAAAATCGAAAATTCCAGTAGCTGTGTGCTGCAATCAGGGTTGTTCACACCTACTCTCCTACCTCCCACAGTATAACTTTTTTTTTGGTAAGGAATATTCAGTCTGGAGTAAAATTTGATCCTTTTTAGAACATTCATCATAACTGAAAATGTTTTCTTTCATCTGAACCATGCAATGGTCCCTAATCTTATCTCCTAATTCAACCTTACTGTTGCCAAGTTAATATAGCTGTGTTTATATTATTCCTCAGCTCAGAAACCTGAGATAACTTTCCATTACCTTTAGTGACAGTCAAAATATTGAAGAACCAGTATGGCAAGGGCACTGATACTCCCATGGATGCTGGTCCTTAGAGTGGTGCAAGTCTTATGGGCTCTGTGGTGGGTTAGATTTTAACCCTTTAATTGCTGGATCTTTTAGGAGACAGGGCCTCCTCCTAAAAGGAGGGGCTGTTTCAGCCAAGGTCAAGAAAATGAAGGGGGATACTCAGGAAGTGTGTGGCAATGGCTAATACAAAAAAAGTTTTAGTGTTTCACCAATTGATATGACCTTCTGTGTGCATAGTGTTTGAGTATCAGCCCTGCCTATCGGATAAAAATCTATGATATTGCTGTTGCAATTTGATTCTGAATTTTCTTCCCAACAATCTCTCCATACCACTCCACTTTACTCCAAAATACATATCTGTCTACATTCAACATGCCATATAATTTGACCTAACTATGCTTTCACCCATGCTGTTTTCTCTGCTGGGAAAACCTTCTATCTTTGCCTCTCATACATTTGAAGGTTTGGCTTAAATATCACTTGCTCTTGAAGGCTTTTCCAACCTGTCTCTCTGGGGTGCACTTCTTGGCCAATATCCATGTATTCCATAAGTTTTTACAGCATAATGCATAAGCATACAGGTGCTTAATAATGTTTGATAGAAACATTAATCCTAATACACTTTCCTTCAAAGGGTGGTCTTAAAGCAGTTGTCTGGACGGATGTGTTTCAAGTCGGGATCATGCTGGCCGGATTTGTGTCTGTGCTTATACAAGCTTCAGTGATTCAAGGGGGAATCGGCACTATTATAAATGATGCCCGTAATGGTGGAAGATTAAACTTCTGGAAGTAAGTTGCTATTTACCTCTTAATTAATAGACTATTCCTTTCATTTTTGTTTTTCTGTGGAAATAATATCTTTATTGAAATAGTAACCTTATGTTAGAAAACAAACCAACCACTAAGGATGTGGCACAGAAATTGAAGCTGGCAGTACTAGTAAATGTGTAAGGAGTGTTCACCAGGTGTCTAAGGGGTTAAATCAGTCAGATGGTGCTTAGGATGGCACTTCCTCCTGGGAAAAGATTGATAGCAAAAGAGTATTTGCTGCCCTAGCTGGTTTGGCTCAGTGGATAGAGCATCGGCCTGCAGAGTGAAGGGTCCCGGGTTTGATTCAGGTCAAGGGTACATGCTCAAGGGTTGCAGGCTTGATCCCCAGTAGTGGGCATGCAGGAGGCAGCTGATCAATGATTCTCATCATTGATGTTTCTATCTCTCACTTCCTCTCTGAAGAATTAGACACACAAGATGTATCAACTTTATGTTTATTTCAGTACATTACCTATTGCTGTGATGTATTTAGGACCTTTTGCTTTTTTTTTTTTTTTTAGTTTCATGCTGTGTACTGCCTCCTCCATTCAACAACCAGCTCTGTATTGGGCAGCAGGCAGACTTGTTCTGCTACAAAGTGAGGTCTCGCTTGCACAACATTCTGAGGAAGCAGTGAGGACAGCCCAAGCCAAACAGTGTCCAGTCAGGCTGCCCTTCCCACTGAGAGGCCACCCAAGACTCCGGCTTCTCTAGATGCAGCGTGCAGCCCTGACCCGTGAGGTCCGGCCAGCATAGGTGTGCTTCCAGGGCCCTCTCCCGGGCCTAGGATGAGGGACGTATATCCAGCTTTTATTTTGTTGTTATTTATTTATTTGTTTGTTTGTTTATTTATTTATTTATTTATTTATGTAGGTTTACATTGCTTGTTTCCAAAATTACTCTGGGGAGAAGGGGGGTTCCTGTAGGGATTTTTTTTTTTGCCAATAGTTCAGATTTGTTTTCTGTTTGTTCTCATTTAGTTTTGATCCTAATCCTTTGCAAAGACACACATTCTGGACAATTATTTTAGGAGGGACCTTCACGTGGACCAGCCTGTATGGTGTCAACCAATCCCAAGTGCAGAGATATATTTCCTGTAAAAGCAGATTCCAGGCAAAACTGTAAGCCTAACTATAGTATTTTTTATCATTATTAACCATTAATTGTCTTTATAAAAACTCTTTCATAAGTCAAGCTTACATTTGTTCAAGTTTGTTTTTGGTATCATGAAATTCCAACAGGTAAATGCTATACTTATGAAAGGATGTAGTAGTAAGTACAAAGTGGTACTGTATGTTTTAAATAAGATATTTAAACATATTTATATTAATTATTAAAACAAATCTTATCAATAGTTATATATTATTCATCTGTTTGTATAAGGAATTGTGGGGGGAAATGTAAATACAGGGGTCTTGTCATGAAGAATCTTAGCAGCAAATTAGGAAAATATGCTCAAGTATGCAAAAAGTGAAATAACACTAGAGAGGTATAACAGTTCCATGAAACACTGTAACAATAGAGGGAATGTTCCAGAGCATTATATTGCCAGATGTGCTGGTGTGTTTTATTTTCAAACACAGTCATGGGTTTATTACCCTGCTCTAGGACTTGCTACTTGAGTGGTCCTGGGCAAGTTACCTAGTCTCTCAGAACTTCAGTTTCTAAACTTGTAAAATGAACATAAGACATATTCTACATCTCATGGAGGGTATTGTAGAATACTGTGTTCAACACACAGATGGTAGGGGTCTAGTAAAGGTGAATTCCCTTTTCCACCTCAAATCATGGGATGTGAATCCTGGTTGAGAGATTCCTGTCAACCAGCAGATCCTGAAGAATGACCACATGTGGCAGGTAGAGAAGAATGAGAGAGCATTTCAGGTAGGCAGAGTCATTTGGACAAAGCACAGAGGTCAGAAGGACCACATGATCAGAGAACTCTCAAGCCCATCTTGGTTCATGCCAAGAGTCTGAACAGTGGCTGGTTATTTCCCAGGAGGCCTCAGGTAAGCTTGTGACCACCACTCCTCATGCTGATGAATAGGCTGACTCAGCCCACAGGAATTTAGGGGCTTTAGAACTCAAAATAGAGTGATTAAGAGTAACAGGGTGATTGGAGTAGGAGAAGGAGTGGCAATTCTATTTCTGTTCAAAGGAGAACATGAAAATATTGTGATGTCCCATGTCAGAACTCAATATATTGAGAGTAAATTGGTTTAGACATACCTCTCTTTGGATAATCCCACAATGAAAAATCGATGTGAATATGAGTACAATAACTGGATAGGCAGTCCCCCAAAAGTGAGCTTAAGAGTTGTGGTATTACAAGGAACTTTGAAGGCATGTAATGTATATATCCAGCAATCCACCAGAGTGGAAATCTATATTAGAATTGATGCCTTTCCCAAAGTAATTGTGCGCATGCTCTTCTGTTGTGTTGGGAACACCACAAAGCTCAAAAAAGCCCATTTTTATAACTCAACAGCTTTAGAGCTTTCTTAAAAAGAAGCCATTTCCTTCCGAATAGCCCAATGGGTCTCCTTAACAAGGCAGACTCCCAGGGCTCAGGGGAGCCATTTTCTCTGGCTTTCCAACCCTGGTTCCATGGGAAGAATGAATCCCAGCCCAAGAGTCAGACTTACTGACCCTGTTTGACTGGAGACAACAGATGTTGATAACTGATCTATTTGAATACCATTAAAATAAGTAAAACGATATGGTAAAGTATTAACTCACATGTAAGCAAGGGAGGTGTCTGAACAAGAAAGTGTCTAGGTACATTTTCCATGATTCAGAGATGAGACATAGTTACTTATCCAATTTTTAGACTATAACAAAACACAGTGAATTTAGTGAATCAAGGGAAAAAGCTAGCAGTCTGTTGTTTGGCTCCTGCCGGGCACCTGTTGCATGGCGGTCTCCTGGAAGCCAACTCTGAGTTAGCATGCCAGCCTCTATCAGGGGAGCGAAGGAAGGGAAGAAAATAGGATTGGCCAGAGGGAGAATTTGGCCTGTGATGCA
>NW_006294778.1:6126257-6126614 GCF_000327345.1 Myotis davidii
CAACTTTATGTTTTTTTCAGTACATTTCCTATTTCTGTGATCTATTTAGGACCTTTTTCTTTTTTTTTTTTTTTTTTTAGTTTCATGCTTTTCTCTGATTACAGCATGGCTTGTTTAAATTATTTTCTGTGGCTATGAGAGAACAATTTACATAAATGCTCAGAATGACTAGAATATTAATGTTCCCCAATCCCATCCAGAATTCTCAAACCTCTGACAGCATCAATTTTATTTCATTGAACTTAAATTAGGAATATTTCTGCCTTTTATAATTACTTAAAAAATGTGTATATGTGTATATATATATATATATATATGATAACAGTGTTTCAAATATATGCTAACAAAAATATTTTG
>NW_006294778.1:6128041-6136078 GCF_000327345.1 Myotis davidii
TAAGTAAAACGATATGGTAAAGTATTAACTCACATGTAAGCAAGGGAGGTGTCTGAACAAGAAAGTGTCTAGGTACATTTTCCATGATTCAGAGATGAGACATAGTTACTTATCCAATTTTTAGACTATAACAAAACACAGTGAATTTAGCAAATAAAACGATATGGTAAAGTATTAAACTCACATGTAAGTAAGGGAGGTGTCTGAACAGGAAAGTGTCTAGGTATATTTTCTATGATTCAGAGGTGAGACATAGTTACTTATCCTATTTTTAGACTATAACAAAACACAGTGAATTTAGTGAATCAAGGGAAAAAGCTAGCAGTCTGTTGTTTGGCTCCTGCCGGGCACCTGTTGCATGGCGGTCTCCTGGAAGCCAACTCTGAGTTAGCATGCCAGCCTCTATCAGGGGAGCGAAGGAAGGGAAGAAAATAGGATTGGCCAGAGGGAGAATTTGGACTGTGATACAGCCTCAACAGAGACCTCAGGGGAGCTCTAAAGCTCTAAGGCTTGTCCCAAGAGAGGGTAAGAAGACCGGGCCTTTTAAATCTCTGAATCCATTAGTCATTAGACACGACATGACTGTGGGGGTGATACCCCTCTTTGCCCTTGGGCAGCTTATCACAGTGTCGACTATAGCACCACTGGGGAGAAATGTAGGCACCTTAGTGGGAGAAATTCACTATTCAACTGATTATTAAGGCATAGCATTCAATGGCATCAATACTAATAAAATCAACAACTACCATTTAGCAAGTGTTTATTACTTGCCAAGCTCTGTGCCATATGATATATATTATTTCATTTAGTCCTATAACTCTGTGAGGTCGACATTGTTATCTCTAGGTGAAAATGAAGAAACTGAGAATCAGAAAGGCTAAATCATTTGCCCAGGGTCACGTATAGTTGGTAGAGATGGGATTTATGTTCAGGTCTGGCTCCAGCACTGTTCTATAAACCTTTGCACCCCACTGGGGTGCACATTGTGCATTATAATGCTGAACATTGTTTGGGAAGTTACTGTCCATGGAATATAGGCTTGCCTTTCATACTTAATGAATGGTATGACAAACCACATTTCAACAGGTTTGATGAGTTGCTATGTAGAGGCTAAGTATATTTAGTAGTTTATAATTGTATCACTTTTAAAAGGAAAATGAGTAATTGTTGCAGATCTGTTGACTACTAAAATCTTCAGGACAAGAAACCCTGAAGTAGTATAATTAGATACCATTATAAAGCTAATAATGCCCTTGGAACTCCAACCAGGAGAATTCATTCATTCAATGGGAAAACGTCACCTAAGCATTTCCAAGCACATTGTTGATCGATGTCATTCATACGTAGAAGGTTAGGCCAGGATAAAATAGGTAGTAGCATTTTTGATAAAAGATAATGTACATTTATTGAATATAATCATGGAAGTTTCTTCTGGTTATATAATAACTTTCCTCTTCTTTGGGATGGAAAATCACAACTGTCATTTGCTGGCTTGTTTTTACTTCTCTAGGTCTCTCTACATCAATCTTGTGGGACTCTGGGTAATCCTCGTCTGTGCAGTGCTTTGTGGGCTCGCCCTATATTCCAGGTACCATGACTGCGATCCTTGGACAAACCATAAAGTGTCTGCACCAGACCAGGTTCAGTACCATGTCTTTCTTACATGTGCATTAGTTACATTCAGAATGCTTATTAGTTGAGAGGGAAGAGTATTCATGTTCTTGTAGATAAACAGTAAATAGGCACAATAGAATCTTCTTTAATTTCTATATAGCATTTGGCAGGTATAGCAAGAATAAAGAATGCTGTATCCAAGTTTGAAATATTAAAATACTGAAAAAATTTCAAGCCAAGTGTTAAGTAGTTCAAGAAATAATTCAAGGTTGGGAATAGAATTTTAAATGTAGTTTTAAAAAGCCAAAGCTGTATACAATAGGTCCTCAGGTTATGTCAGAGATCCTTTCCTACGGTGTGATGTAACGCGATTTTCACTGTAAGTTGGAACTCACCTACATAAGCACCTACATCACTCACGTGGAACACATACACAGCAATAATGAAGTGAAACAGTAAAAAAAATTTAAAAGAAAGATAACAATTCCTGACCTTTACTTTTGGTAAATAAATAATAAAAATCATAAACATTTATGTACATACTTCGAAATGACGGAACTTTTTTTTTTATAAATAAATGGGAGATGGCGACGTAACCATGAAACAACGTAAGTCGAGTCCAACATAACCTGAGGACTGTCTGTATAAGCTATATTACTGTAGAACATTTTGTCATATTGTTAGATATCCCATGTATAAATACTTTACTTTTCAGTTTTGTTTCATTTTTAATTAAAGTATAGTTGGTTTATAATACTATCTATAATAATAAAAGCTTAATATGCTAATTAGACTGGACGACCTTCTGGACAACCCTCTGGATGAAGCCAGGGCTGTGAGGGAACCCTAGGTCCCAGGTGCCTGCCAGTGGCCTGAGGGAAGCCCGGGTCCCGGGTGCCAGAGGGAAGCTGATGCCCGCAGCTGGGGGAAGGAAGGCCTACTCTTGCACGAATTTCATGCATCGGGCCTCTAGTATAACGGATATTAGTTTCAGGTTTACAATCTAGTGATTTTGTTATCAGTGGAAGTGGGTTATCTCTTTCCCCACTGGGTCCTGGGAGTCGGGTTCTTATAATACCTTGAGAAAAGAATTTTTTAAGATTTGCACAGGAGGATGACTGATTTTTATTTGCATGCACTTACATCCCCGTGTTTCTAAAGTCCCATTTCCCTTAAACCAGTACTGGAAAACGTGCAGGGGGATTCAGCAGAGCTAAAGGCACAGCCAGCGTCCAGAGTTCTTGTTCTATAGTGAAGCCGGGTCCAACAGAGCATCAGGCTGGTTACAGTCCATTAGTCCATTGTGAGCCAGGAGCCCCTTGCGCAAGAGAGAACCCCTAAGTTAGAACAAGCATGTCAAACATGCTTCGTTTAGGAGTTTAAGTATCTCAGATTTCACATCCTTGTAGTGGCTACACCTATCCTGGCCAATGACCTGTTCCCTGGTGTGACTGACTCGAAAGTACCTTCCCTACATCACCCAAACTTTGCTGGGCATGCTTGTAATATCTGCCTTCCCTTTGCTCCTTCCCTGTTAATTAATAACCAAATTGTTTACAGTGATATCAATTTGACATTTTTATACCATACAGTGTGGTCATCCCACTAATTCAAGTGATCATCTGTCACCAGGCAAACTTACCACATTATTATTGACTATATTCTCTTACCTTTCAGTTTTTAAATGACCGAAAAAATGGGTCGAAAGAGTGAACATTTACTGAATATCAACTATGTCATGAGGTTCTGTGCCATGAGCTTTGCCTGCTTTATCTCATTCTCACACCCTTGTGATTCTAATTTTACAGATAAGGGAATGAATGAGTCTCAGGTTACAGAGATTGCTCAAGATCACATAGCTAATAAATAAGAAGGGCTGTAAACACTCATAAAATACTTGCCATGGGTCTGGCATTATCATAAATGCTTTGTACAAATTTCAATTTTTAATCTCATAGCTATACCCTGAGGTAGGTTCTATGATTATCTTCCTTTTAAAGATGAGGAAAAGGAGGCACAGAGAAATTAACTAATCGGCTGGTAAACCTGGAGCCAGGATTCTAGCCCAGGCAGACTGCCAACAGAGTCCTAACTTTGAACCTCTACGCCATTTCTCATCTTTCAGAAAGTGTAGCTAGAACTCAAACCCAGGTCTACCAGAGTACAAAGCCTGAGTTCTCTTAGTTCTTGCCACAATTATTTTCTAAGACTCGCCTGTCAATCAAGTGCCCAGGGGACTCATTAGAATTGAAGATAGGCTGAATTTTATGTTGGTGCAAATGCATAACATATTCCCAAAAAGATATAATTTGTGTGATTAGAAAAATGAGAGCATCCTTGATCTGTGTATCTCAATCCTCTCTTAACACATGCCCTCCTTTAGATAAACAGATCCTTCCTATTTTCCCAGAGAATACAAGAACTGTGTTTACTCTGAAGATGGAAGCATTCTTCCATTATATTCTCTCTAGTCAAGAATATTTTTGACTTTTTGTTGTTGTCAAACTTTAATGTCTGTACTTTGTAACATGAAGACAAAAGAGATTTTTAGAAAATGTTTCTAATATACCTTCTGCTTACCCTGAGCAAACCACCCTCCCCCCTCAAAAAAAAAAAAAAAAAAACCAAAACAAAACCTGAAACCCCTACAACCTCCTAACTTTTAGGCTCCTTGTTATAAAAAGCATCTAAGAGACTCTTGTACACATACACGGATCACATAGAGAGTGTGTGCTAACTTTCTGAAAAGTAAAAATGTTTTCTCCCTATAGGATGTTTCCAGTAATGTGTTATGATTTCAGTTAAGATTTCACTGGGGATGCAATACAGATAAGGCCCAGTCAGTAGAAGATGATATGGACATCTCAACTGAGGAATGTAAAGATATGTTTCTGCTACACTCAGCAGGAGCTCACCCTGAGGAGGCAGGATTACGACCTAGTTTTACTAATTTCCTCTAGTCAGTCTTACCTCATTGATTCTGCCTATACCTGAGGGGAACATTCAGAATATGAAATATTACACCAAAGATTTTGAGAAAAGTTGATGACAGGATAGAGGATTTTAGATCTCATAATAACACTAACAGTAGACACTTTTAAAAATCACTTTTGCTTAGGTAGAGAATATTGCTTGAAGTTCAACTTGTAAGATATCTTAGAAAAATTGGATCTTAATCTCATAGAGAAGTGCTATTCTCATTTTCTGTGAATAAAGCGTTAGTAAGCTTTGGAGAACATGGGGGAAGAAGCATTGCTGAGAGAATTCAGTTCATGCCCTTGAAACAGTGGAAGATGTGCTTCCATATCCCATCCACAGACCTTTGTTGAATGAAACCAAAGAGTCTGATAAGGTAGGGGCTTCATCCACTCTGTACTATGGGAGAAGGGAGCAATAATGTTTCAATGCAAATGAGAGGACATTTTTTTTTTCCTGGAAAATTATCCACTTAGGCCCCTTTTGATTTAAAAATCATTTCTGCTGTCCTAGCCTGTTTGGTTCAGTGGATAAAGCGGCAGCCTGCGGACTGAAGGGTCCTGGGTTTGATTCTGGCGATGGGCGCGTACCTTGGTTGCAGGCTCAGCCCTGGTCAGGGCTCATGTGGAAAGCAACCAATCGATGTGTCTGTCTGTCTCTCCCCGCTCCCTTCTATTCTCTCTAAAAATCAATGGGGAAAAATATATCCTTGGGAGAGGATTTACAAAAATATAAAATAAATTTTGCTGAAAGATTGCCATGGAGCACAGTGTTGAAGTCATACACCTTCCTAGCCTTATTTAATATTTATTTTTTAAAGTAATATATCAAAAAAGCAAGTTAGTATCAGGAACTTTTTGTTTTTGTTTTTATTCATTCTTACCCAAGGACATGCTTAGAGATGAGAGATTGAGAGATGAAAGATGAGAGATGAGAGAGAGAGAGAGACATCAATTGGTTGCCTTTCCGTGTATGACCCTGACTGGGCTCTAACCTGCAACCTTTTGGTGTACAGGACAAGGCTCCAACCAACTGAGCCACACTGGCCAGGGAGGTGTCAGGAACTTTTTAAAAAGAAGGCAGGTATTTACTGAACATTATTCTCCACTTGTCACTGCCTCTCATGCTGCTGTAATTACACTTTCAGTCCTGGGCAGTGATTGAAGTTCACAAGGATAGCCTTGAGTCACCAAGTAAGGTTACGTTAAGTAACTGCTGCTAACTTAAGCACAGAGGTGTGTAAACTATTTCCTTTACATCAAATTATTATTTCAAAGAATGGGAATAGCTACCTTTTAGTAAGCATTTACTATATTCCATATACTGCACTAACAGCTTTACATAGATTATCTACCTTAACTCTTATAGCAACTCTATTTTTTTACTCTTATTTTACAGACAAGGAAACTGACGCTCAGAGAAATTAAGTGAAAAGAGCCACATCTGTCAGAATCCTGAGCCTGTAGCTATGCTCTTTAAGTCTTAGCAGTTAAAAAATTTTAATTTTAGATATTTGGAAATTTCAATTTTGTGGAACAGCTACCTTTCGTTCTCGAAAAACACAAAATAAATGAGGCATGGATGAATGGTATTTGGTAGCATATAGTACTCAGGAGTAAATATTTGAATTTTTCAGCTCATGCCTTATTTGGTCCTGGACATTCTGCAAGATTACCCAGGACTTCCCGGACTTTTTGTGGCCTGTGCTTACAGTGGAACATTAAGGTATGTACTGTGACTCTAGTAATACATGGTTTCCTTGTTGAGATCTTTATTTTTTATTGCATATTTGTGGGGATAAAACTGAATTCTAGACATGGGCACAAATGGCCCTAAAGGAGACAGTCTGCTTCAGTATCCTCTGTCGGTCCGACTTAACTCTATGGGCTAGCCGTCTGTTATTATCAGTTTCCACTTTAGCTTGGTCCCTACTGTCTAATACACTATCATGTACCCTCTAGGGTCACAATAATGGTGATGAGTGATGGTGGCTTTCACTAATTATCAAAAACAGGTGCCCGCAGTTTGGTTTAAAATATACATGTGGCTAAAATGTGGTCAAATGGAAAATTAGAATTAAAATTGCCTATTTACATGCTGAATAATGTATTTGTATTTGAACTTACTCATTTCACTTTCTTTCTGTGTTTGCTCCAGGGAATTCTTATTAACAAACTATAGCATATGTTAGTGAGGAACCAGGAAATTAATATTATTTATATTTATAGCATATGTTAGTGAGGACTTATGACAGACAGTCCTTCTGTGCACAAAGAAAAGTATGTTTTAAAGTCATTATATAATAATATTGCATAATCTATATAAATTCTTTCCACAGACACTGAGGATTAATTGCAACATGGAAGCAATACTAAATTACCTTTTTTTTTTTTTTTTTTACTTCTAAGACTATGAGTGTTGCCTGAATCATTCTTGGATAACAGCTTTCAGAAGAGGATGCTGTGATCATTAACAATAATATAGTAGAAATCTAGTTACATTTCAGAAGTTATAATGTGTTTTTCCCTTTCTCATTCTCATTTAAAATATTATTAAAGTTTAAATATTCTAAATCACGTGTCTTATTTTCCCTTACAGCACAGTGTCCTCCAGTATTAATGCCTTAGCAGCAGTAACTGTGGAAGATTTAGTCAAACCTAAGTTCCGCTCGCTTTCAGAGAGATCTCTCTCTTGGATTTCTCAAGGAATGAGTAAGTTTCATTTTCACGGTTCCATTTTTTTTTTTTTTTTAGCTCTGGGAGGCAATTTTTTGAGCTACTCTTTGCCATGGAAGATTCAGAGTAAGAACCTCTGAGTATAAATATATGTACATATGTATGCCTGTGACATATTTACCATTAAGATTTGGGGACACGTAAACAGTTCATTGTCAGAAACCCAAAGAACCATTTCCTTGGGTTCTATTTGACTCTCCTTTCCTAATTTCTTTCTAGCCCAAATCTGTTAAAATCTTAGCTACAGGGGAAAATAACATTCAACCCCTTTCCTTTTCAACTTTAGACCAAAATTTTAAGAAATATCCTAGTTTGGAGCCAAGAACCACACTTTTTCTATATTATCTAAGGAGCTGTCTAAGTGTATGAACTGAAGATAAAAAAACAGCATTGTGACTTTTGACCCGACTTGATTGTCTGTTACATCTGCATACATAAATTGTCCTGGAGATGGTCTATAAAATCATGCAAGGAATGCTCATGTTCTATTCTTAGATTATAGAACCTGAATTGGGTTAAATGTCAGCTTGAATGGAAAGGTTCCCAGATGACTCACATGTAATATCTGACTCAAAGAAATCTTCATAGTGTACTTCATTCTTCATTTCAACATCTTGGTATACTTGTTTTAGAATGAATGACTAACAGCCTTAACTGGTTTAGCTTAGTAGATATAGTATCGCCCTATGGACTGAAGGGTCCCAGGTTCGAT
>NW_006294778.1:6136190-6146953 GCF_000327345.1 Myotis davidii
GGAAATAGGGAAAAATATTCACTCTGAGGTTTAGAGATAATGCATATAAAATAAGAGGCACTAGCTGGTACTCAAAGAAGAATACTGCTGATGATTAATAATGAGATTTATATTAAATGATCATCTCAAGGTTTTACAGTAAGGACTTCATAGAGAAGAAGAACATGGCAGCTGGTTGGACTGTGCTTTCAATAACTTTGAATACCGGCCAAAACCGGTTTGGCTCAGTGGATAGAGCGTCGGCCTGCGGACTGAAAGGTCCTAGGTTCGATTCCGGTCAAGGGCATGTACCCAGTGGAGAGTGTGCAAGAGGCAGCTGGTCGATGTATCTCTCTCATTGATGTTTCTAACTCTCTATCTCTCTCCTTTCCTCTCTGTAAAAACTCAATAAAAAATATATATATAAAAAAATAACTTTGAATACCAAAATCCCCAATGGTGACTGTTCATGAGCTACTAAATGGAGAAGAACCAAGCTAATACTATTTATATTAGGATTCAGAGGCATAAAAATCATTGCAATAGGAGCTCTTTGCAATAAATTAATGCAAGATTTTCCAGATTATTTACCCAATATACTTAACAAAGGTGTGAGGTCTAGTGTAAGATAGAAATACCATAATATAAGGAATGCACTAATTGTATGATGATCAAATTTCTCATTTATTTTTCTATATTTTGAATTTTATGTGGGGGAAATTATATTGACTAACATCAGGCGATTTTTGCTGAATGCAAGTCTTTATTTTTTTAAAAAAATATTTTTTATTGATTTTTTTTTATAGAGAGGAAGGGAGAAGAATAGAGAGTTAGAAACATCGATGAGAAACATCGATCAGCTGCCTCCTGCACACCCCCTACTGGGGATGTGCCCGCAACCAAGGTACATGCCCTTGACTGGAATCGAACCTGGGACCCTTCAGTCTGCAGGCCAATGCTCTATCCACTGAGCCAAACCAGTCAGGGCGAATGCAAGTCTTTAAAAAGAAAATTGTGGGTGGGGTAAGTTTTCCTATAATTTAAATAGTAAAACTTGTACTTGGAGAAAATCTGGAAAATGCTGAAAGTCAAAAAAGCCGTCTCATGATCTGACTACCAGTGGTGGCTTGTGAATTTCTATAAACAAGTTTGGGGAGAAAATTTAGCAGAAGGGGGACTATGATACTTGTCTTGAAGCTGCCTTTCTTTGCTACCTTAACAGGAAAGGCTTGGGCCTATTGGTGGAGATTATGAGCGGGTTTAAGGTCCTAAACCACCCCTCTGCATGGATTGCCACTTCCCAGAAGAAGTGAACACTTTAAGTCAGAAGGCTCTAATTTCCGATGTTTATTACTCCCCTCCCCCACCATGTTGTACAGAGCGGAGTTGAATTTGTTCTATTTTTGGCAAACTGAAAACAGAGGTCTGAGCCTTCCTTTACAAAAAAAAGTTGTGGAGGATTAGATTACTAATATAATAGTTCTTAGCTTTAAAAATCCCTATAATTAATTCTAGGGATTCTTTACTTATATAACTTAACGTTGTAATTAATCCTCGGACACAAGGTCAGGATTTTCTTTTCTTCCTCACACACTGCTGATTCTGTAGGAAAACACCCCTTTCCTTTTTTTAGCTGGCTCTGATGTATGCGGCCATTCTTCACCACAGTCAGATTTCCCACTTCTAATCAAAGGTGTGGCGGCTTATTCTGTTGAGAATTCTAATCTTCTGGTTCTGGACTTTACATTGGCTATTGCATCGTCCATCCAGGTGTGCTGTTTGGAGCCCTGTGTATTGGAATGGCTGCTTTGGCATCACTGATGGGAGCTTTGTTGCAGGTAAGAGCTGACTCCTCAAAGCTTTGACTCATAATAACTTTTTGTTTTTAATGCTGATGTGACCATCCTTCCAGAGTTCTCCTTTTATATATTTAACACATAGACATATCATGGAACAGAGGTGACCAAATTCTTAAAAATTTCTTAAATTAAACTTTCTATTTAAAAAAAATTTCGTTTTTATTGATTTCAGAGAGGAAGGGTGAGGGAGAGAGAAAAACATCAATGATGAGAGAGACTCATGGATCAGCTGCCTCCTGAATGCTGATGTGCCCTGACTGGGAATCAAATCATGACCTCCTGGTTCATAGATCAATGCTCAACTACTGAGCCATTCTGGCCGGGCTAAACTTTCTATTTTGAGAAAGTTGTGGTGGTCATTATAAATTATGAGATCATTGTACATTTACATCTATAATAATAAAAGTGTAATATGCTAATTAGACTGGACGACCTTCCGGATGAAGCCAGGGCTGTGAGGGAAGCCCGGGTCCCGGGTGCCAGATGGAAACCGGTGCTGGCAGCTGGGGGAAGGAAGGCCTACTCTTGCATGAATTGCATGCATCAGGCCTCTAGTGTAATTATAAGAAGTAATCCAGAGATCTCATATATACGCTTTTATCTTCCCTCCTTCAAAAGTAACATCTTGCAAAACAGTAGTACAACATCACAACCAGGATATTGACATTTGTACAGTCAAGAGATGGCACATTTCCATCACCACAAGGATCCCTCATATTTTACTTCTATAGCCACTTCCACTTCCTCCTGCCCCTACTTCCTCTGTAAGCTGTGGCAACCACTACTTTGTTTT
Organism: Myotis davidii; assembly: GCF_000327345.1. Taxonomy (NCBI): domain Eukaryota; kingdom Metazoa; phylum Chordata; class Mammalia; order Chiroptera; family Vespertilionidae; genus Myotis; species Myotis davidii. The sequence continues at coordinate 6,138,822 of NW_006294778.1, forward strand.
CCGTTTCTATAATTTTGCCATGTCAAGAATGTTGTAGACATGGAGATTGGCTCTAGAGAAGCTGTGAACTGACTCCTTAGAATTGTATCATGAGTCCACATCCTCCTCAGACACATTCTTTGTCACAAGTATCCACAGCCCTGCCTAGTTCATAAGGTAGGTTTTATCTCTGTGGACAAATTAGTGTGTTCCTGATGCTTCTTTTATGGTTCTGTCTACTCTCAAAAACTAGCTATTTGATTATTGGGAACACAGATCTCTTGGAAGTTTCAGCTATTTGCATTTTTCCATTCTTCACATTGTCAAATTTTTTCACTATCACCAAAGCAAAGGTTGCAATTAGTCAATTAGATTTAAATCTCTTTCTAGATGATTTGATCAATCTTCTTTTAAATCACATTTTTCATTCTAGTTCCATACTTAGGGAACCAAAGATGGCATTGGGTTTTGTTTTTTTGTTTTTTTGCCATCTGTGGTCACTTAGTAGTACTTATACGCAACATTGTTTTGAGGAGAATTTTGAGGCTATCAAAGCACGAATGAGTGATGTAATTGATTATTAAGGTCTAGGAGAGTGGTTCTCAACCTTCTGGCCCTTTACATACAGTTCCTCAGGTTGGGACCCAACCATAACATTATTTTCGTTGCTACTTCATAACTGTAATGTTGCTACTGTTATGGATCATAATGTAAATATCTGATATGCAGGATGGTCTTAGGTGACCCCTGTGAAAGGGTCGTTCGACCGCCAAAGGGGTCGCGACCCACAGGTTGAGAGCCGCTGGTCTAGGAGAACAAGGCTGGGAGGACTGATGTCACTGTTGACTTATGTATTCATACGGGAGCTCCCATTGTCTTCTGGGTCTCCACCTCCATTACATTTTGCTTCCCGTATCAGGGTACCTGAAGGAGCATATGGATACTTGAGACTAAGAGGCAGAAGCTTCCAAGTTCTAGTGATCTCTTTGCCAGTGACAAGGCTGCCATGCTTTTCCGGAGGAACCTGAATACCTTAAATCCTCATCCTGATGAAATTACTTTGAATCATTTTAATTCTGGATTTGAGATTTCTAATTGCTGGCCTTATTATTTTTGCAGGCAGCGCTCAGCATAATTGGCATGATCGGTGGACCACTCCTGGGCTTGTTTAGTTTGGGCATTTTGGTTCCCTTTGCCAACTCAATTGTAAGTATAAATGCATATGTGTAAAGCTTTCTTTCCAAAATACATTAGCAGCTTTACAACTTTTTCTCAGTTGTAAAGACACTGTCCATATTAGTGACTTGTCTCACTGACTTAGATCACTCATATCGACTTTGCCAGGTTGTACAGTGAAGTTCTAGCCACTGGGACCCTGCATTTGTGAAGCTCAATGGAAGCTGCCAGAACAATATAGTGCAATTTCAAATATTTATTCTACAACCAAGGGGCAACATTTCTTGTGCATTTATCTTTTACCCTTCTTGAAAATTAATCGTTAGCAATTAAAGAAGGAGATTGACAGACTCGGATATGAGAGATTTTATGATAGAGCGGAGGATACTGTGAATATCCAGAGTACAGCAAAGAGGAGCACTGAAGTCTTCACCACCTTGGCCAGAAAGTTTCTACTCCTGATATTTAAAGCTGTAGCTCCAACAACATAGTTCCAGCCCCAAAGGGGTGTTCATAATTGGGAATAGTAACCAAAAGAAGGAGTAGGCCTGATCTTCTACATCGATAGATCAGTGCTTTGAGGAACTAAATTTTGTTTGGAATAAATGAAGTTGAAATTAGGTATCTGAAAGTCAGGTGAAAGTCCACTGGTTCAGTCTTGTCAGAAGATAAAGTTCAAGAAAAACTGATCCTGTATATGGTTGTTTCAGACAGATGGAGCAAAACCACAGAACTATGACTTTACATTTAGAATTCAATGTCCCTAATAATGTATTAGGAATTAGTAAGGCAGATACTAATAAGGGCTTTACTGTCACTATTATTAATTATTCTCAATGAAGTATCATATAAAAAGCTAGTTTGTTAGAAATTAATTTTAATGAAAGAGAGTGGTTTGTGTCTACCTCAGAATGTTAAGGCTTTGATTAGACTCTTTGCATTATGAAATGCATGGTGGTTTGTTGAGTGTCTGAAATTTTTAAAAATTACTGCCTTTTGGTTTTTGACATTTATTTCCACCATGAGTTACCTCCAGAAAAGCTGTACATCCAACATGGTATGTGTTTTTTTTAAAGAGAAATAATATAGTAGTATTTTTTATAAAAAGGGGAAGTTCCTTTTCTTTACTATATTCACATTTTTCACCAGCAGAATATCCACCCTCACCTTAGAATGGACTTCCTCCTTCCCTCCCTCTTTCTCTTCTTCCTTCCTTTGCTTCTCTTCCTCTCTCCTTTTCTCTTCCTTTCCCACCCTCTCATTCACTCATTTATTTATTCATTTGTTTAATAAATATTTATGGCTTAAACCTGTCCTGGGAGTAGAGAACACTAAATATTTCTGCCTACATGGGTTTTATAATTTTATGTATCATTGGTCCAGTCATGTACAAAGCTGAGAGAAAGCAAGTTTGGCATGTCAACAGCTGGCCACGCTGCTATTTCAACTTCATATTATTTAAAATATATATTTATTGCCTGCCTACAATATGTCTAGCACTGTGGTGTCAGGGCATCAAAAATAAAGAAATCTAATTCTGCTTTCTAGGGTTCACAACTTAATGAAAAGACTTACAGTCCTTTTCTGCAAAATAAATCCTCTGACCTGGTCAGCAGCCTCCTCATTCTCCCATCAATGCACCATTGTTGTTGTTTCAAACCCTATCATTTTGTTCATGTTTTCCCCCTTACTTCAAATATTCGCTCCTGCCCTCTGTGGATCCTGGGGTACAGGCTGCCCTCTCTGATCATTATTCTTAAAGAAAGGGGGAAATCCCACCACAGAGGAAGGTGCGTTCCAGTTCCAGGTTTGTTTTCGTCCCCAACTTTGGAACTAAGGCTTAAATCACTCAAGGGCTGGCAGAACATCTGGATTACTGATGAAAAGTGGGTGGGGGACCCAAGTCTCCCACCAAATGCCTTTGGAGAGGACATCGCCAATCATCTCTAGAAAGATTTGGCGTGGTTGTATGCACCAGTGAAGTCAATGACTTTGAAATTTGATCAGCTTCTTGGTGCCCCCCCCCATTACCTTGTAGCGCAGTTGCAGTCATGCACGGTGTTAAGTGTAGGAATAAACTCTGTGAATGCTTTTTTCTTCACAGTCTGTGGCTCACATGGCATGCCATTTGTTCACAGATTAAATAAAACTAGAGTTGGCCTGGAGCCAGCTACGGCCCTGTTGTAGTAATTTGGATGTGAAGAGACAAGAAGGTCAGAACAGAGTGCTGGCCATAGAAACAGAGTGGTAGAAACGCAAGTATGAGACATATGAAAAGAAAAATGGGCACGAGTTGGTGATGGACTAGATAGCGATATGAAGAAAGGGAATGGGGTTACAGCATCCTCAGGGCTGAGGATCATGGGCCTATGCGGCTCTTGACAAGAGGTAGGGGTCTTGGCCCGGTGGAGGGAACAGTTTTATGAGGAAGCTGGTAAATTTGCCTTAGACCATGTTGAGCTTAACCTTCTAATGTTAATTTCCATCTCAAAGCAAAGGGAATTGTTTTTCTTTTAAAAACACTCTTGTTTTGCAGGGAGCACTTATTGGTCTGATAGCTGGATTTGCTGCTTCTTTCTGGGTTGGAATTGGAGCTCAACTCTATCCCCCACTTGACGAGAGAACCATGCCACTAAGCCTTGAAACCTATGGCTGTAACAACACATACAATGGGTCGAATTGGATGACAACCACAGCAATGCCATTTTCTACCACTGCTCTTCAAGGACACGATGTTGAAAGGTATCGGATCAAGCTTTATAATGTCATAATTTTAAAAAATATATGTGACAGGTAGAGAACCCTAGTTGCTTTTTGTCATGCCTGCAACAGTGATTTTTGCATAATTCTGAAAGGAGGAGAGGTCATGGGGCTTTCTGGCTATAATATTTTGTTCAGAAATAGAAAAAAAAAGCCACATTTTTTAGTTTCTATAGAAACTTCTGCCTCACCTACACATCCAGAGAAGACTTGAATAGTAACAACAACAAAAATTCCATTATAGGTAAATTCTATGAAATATCAGCTCTATTGGGATTAAATTGTCTTTGTCAACTGAAAAACTTAAAATGAAAAGCTCAATTATGAAAAAATATATTGCTTCTACAGTCTTTGAAGTATAGCCTTTACTGATTAAAAGATATAATTATCTAAATGTGTTGAAAGTTGCTATTTGTCTGGATTTCAAGTCTTTAGAGCTCTAGCAATGAACTGCGTCTGAGCTCTTCATGCTGGGGTTTTCATCTCGAAGTACACTTTTGAGCTTCTGGATACTGATGCTGTCTGATTTAAGGCAATGATGTAGACCTGTTGGTAGATGAGTGTTTATAGTGAATGTGAGGGCAAGGCTTTCATTAGTGGGTATACAGTTGACCCTTGAACAACATAAGTTTGAACTCTGCGGGTTCACTTATACACAGATCTTTTTTTTTTTAGTGACTGCATACAGTACTGTAAATGTATTTTCTCTTCCTTATGATTTTCTTAATATTTTCTTTTTTTCTAACTTACTTTATTCTACAAAAACAGTATATAACATGCAAAATATGTGTTCATTGACTGTTTATGCTATCGATAAGGCCTCTGGTCAGCTGTAGGCTATTAGAGTTAAGTTTGGGGAGATTCAAAAGTTATACACAGATTTTTGACTGAGCAGATGGCTGGAGCCCCAACCTCAGCATTCTTTGAGGTTCAATTGTGTAAATGTCCGGCCTGAAAGCATAAAACCCAAAGACATGTACAAGGACTGGAGACATGAGGTCACCTCCCTCAAAGTATTAACCAGGCTCTAGGTTACCTGGAATGAAACCGCCATAGAATCATTCCCTTGGAACACCCTTGAGAGAAGCCATGTGACCATGATTAGTGATTCATGTTCTAAGCAGTGGTTCTCAACCTTCCTAATGCCATGACCCTTTAATACAGTTCCTCATGTTGTGGTGACCCCCAACCATAAAATTATTTTCGTTGCTACTTCATAACTGTAATCTTATACTGTTATGAATCGTCATGTAAATATCTGATATGCAGGATGTATTTTCAGGGGTCGCGACCCACAGGTTGAGAACCACTGGACCTAGAGGGAACTCAGCTGTGAGAATGCTTGTCAGTGGGAGTTCAGGGCTGGAACTCCATAAGGTAGAAACTTCAGGTAGTTTCAGAGCCTGGGGCATGTTTAGAGAGATTTGACTAGGTGGGCTGCTGTCCAAGAGGGGTAAGGAAATGCAGGGAAGTGGCCTGGACAAGCATGAAAGCATTACATATGAGGGGCATGTTGAGATCTCATTAGAGAGAGTTAGTCGGGGAGAAAATATTAATGGAAGGGTAAGGAGGAGGACGTGCAGGGTGTTCTTTGTATTTACAATTTTGCTTATCATTTGTTCTGATTTTGTAAATACCTCTCTTAATTTAAGTTTCTAAGAAAAATGGTTATTTGGATTCCTGAAACAAATAAATTTGCTGAGTTTTACTGTGTGCCTGGTACCACAATGATCGCTTTTATGTGTTAGCTTATTTATAAAGTAACTCAGCTAATAAATAAGAAGCTTTGAGCATGAACTATGTACTCAGCTCTGAGATGGCTATTTATGTAATATTCATAGAAAGTTTTCCCCTCACATTCACTGTGGTTCCTGCCTTACAGGAAATTATAATTTAGCAGGAGAGAGTGTGTTAATATATACAAAACAATAAATTCAATAAACACAATAAGTATAATAACTAGCACCTGGTAAATTGCCAATAAAAACTTGATAAATAACTGCTAAAAGAATGAATATAAACAGAGTTGGAGTGTGGATTAGCACAGAGACTTCAGAGATGTACCACTTGAAGAATGCAGAGGTTGGCTCAAGGGAGAAGGTCTGGAACATTATTCTTGTCACAGAAAATGAGCAGAAGGAAAGTTGGACAAGAAAATAAATTACTATTATTCATCAGTTTATGTTGTTCATTAGATTCCACATATGAGTAAGATCATGTGACACTTATCTTTCTCTGGCTTATTTCACTTAGCATAGTGCTCTACAGGTCCATCCATGCTCATAGAAGCATCGAACAGACTGTCTAACCTCATAGGGAAGGCGTGGGAAGGTGGCATTTGGGAGGGAAGAGATCAACCAATAACTCATATTCGAATACAGTGGGGCCTTGACTTACGAGTTTAATTTGTTCTGAGACCGAGCTCGTTAAGGAGCTCGTTAAGGAGCTCGTTAACTCAAATTACTCTGTCAACTCAATGCAAAAAATCGGCCGAGAGACAGCCGATATCTCAAAAAACTGGTATCTCAAGAAACTCGTTAGTCGGGACACTCGTAAGTCAAGGCCCCCCTGTATGCATAACCTATGGACACAGATGGCGGGGTGGTGGGGAACTGGGTGGGGGCTGGAGGTGGTGTGGGAGAGATCAATGGGGGAAAGAAGGGGTATATGTAATACTTTCAGCAACTTGGATTTAAAATATGAAAAAAATATAAATGATTAAATAGTGCACTGAGATAAATGGTATTCCTAAGCTGTCACGGGAGCCAGGTGGAGGAAGGGCCTACCTATTTCTGGGTGGAGTCAAGGAAACCTTCTAAGAGCGATATTACATGAGCAGAAGTTAATCAGGTGAACAAGGTTGGACAGAAGAGACTAAAGGAAGGAATGTATATGCAGAATGGAGAAACAACATAGGCAAAGGCATGAAGGACTAAAGCCACATGACATCTTAGGAAATCATGCCTAGGTCAGCATCACTGGAGATGAAATAAGACACCCTTTGGTTGCCTGGCTACTGGGTTCCAGTTACCCAGCTTCAGTTTTTTATTTTTTAAGTTCCTCACGGTGCTTCAGGCTGCTGGTGTTTACCCCTCTCAAGGATGCTTTCTTCAATAACTCTTCGTTGTTCAGATCTCAGTTCAAATGTCACTTCTTCACAAAGGCTTTCTCTGACCACACCTTAGAGTGTCATTCCCTCTTTCCACCTGCTAATGTCACATGACCTTGTTTCCTTTTCTATATGGTGTTTTCCATCAGTGGAAATCATTATATTTATTAATTAGTTTCCTTATTAAATCATTATATATTAATTAGTTTCCTTATTATACTTATCTCCCCCCATTAGAATGTGAGCTTCATGAGGGCAGAAACCTTATCTACCTTTTTAATGATATACCTTTTTAATGATGACAAGAATGGTGCCTCTGAGATGCATCACAGTTGAATGAATACACCTGGACATTTAGTATAGCGTTCAGGTTAAGTCGTACTTTTAATTCCTGAACCAATAAGATAAAATTGGGACAGCAGATTATGACACCAAAGTCATTATTAAATATTATATTTTGACTTTGCCATGAGGATTATTGACACTCTTAGTTGCCAATAGCATTACATGAAATCTGACAGTTTTGCTTTGCTCTCTCTTAGGACTCCACTGATGGATAACTGGTATTCTTTATCGTATCTATACTTCAGCACGCTTGGAACTTTGGTCACATTATTCGTGGGAATACTTGTCAGTTTATCAACAGGTAACTATCTAAACATTAGTACCATCGTACTTACTTACCTCTACATCAGTTTTTACTATATATGTTTTATAGCTATTTATGTTATTTCACCATTAGTCCTGTTAACAGCTAGTTTGATTATTTGTTCCATTTTACATGGGGAATTTGGAAGCAGAAGACTCATCTCTGTTTGAATCTTTGTTCTGTTATTTGCTAGCTGCATGAGCATGGAGAAGTCTATAGAGCTACTCTGAGCCTTAGCTATCTTTTGTGTGAAATGTGAATAATAATAGTAATAATTGACCTGCCTATCTCGCAGGTTGCTTTCAGACAAAAATGCTTGAAAGAAATTGTACATGGCTACCATATGCTATGGATTTTACATATATTTTTACAACAACCCTGTGTCATTGCCCTATACCAGGGGTGGGCAAACTTTTTGACTCGAGGGCCACAATGGGTTCTTAAACTGGACCGGAGGGC
>NW_006294778.1:6147467-6158886 GCF_000327345.1 Myotis davidii
AGAGCCGCATGTGGCGCGCGAGCCTCAGTTTGCCGACCACGGCCCTCGGCCTTCAGTAGGGTCCTTTCAATCTGAAGACCCGTGCCTTTCAGTTCTAGGGCATTTTCCTATATTATTTCATTTGTAATTTCCTGTTTCCTCTTTCTGGAAATTCTATTTGCCAAATGTTTGAGTCTTGGACAGTTGTAATTTTCTTATCTTTTCTCTCCTATTTTCTATCTCTGTGCTTATTAGGTCTACTACATGGGATATTTTTTCAATTTTCCATTAATTCTCAAAGGAGCACTCTGATCCAGCCTTGAGAATAGCCTGTAAGGGAAGGAGGACAGGTAGGAGGCTATTGCAGTAATCCAGGTGGGCGATCATAGTGGCTTAGACCAGGGTAGTAGTGTGGAGTAGGCTCTCTAATTTCTGACGCTCCCTCACACATGTACATCCACAGCAATCAAACTAGGGGAAGGCACTGCCTTTTTTATCAAATGTGTAATGACTAGTTAGAACTTCTACGCTCTGTCCAAGTATGTGTGATGTCTTTGTTTGAAAAAGTAATGTTCTCTTCCACGTGAACAGGCATCCAGTGATAAAACACTTCAACTTCATGAATTTCATAAATGTCTTATTCCCACTCCACAGCACCAGTGAGCACCTTGGGAAAAAAACATAGAAACATAAAACTCTGGTGCTCCTTGGGAAATATTTTAAAAGCTCCCGTAGGATACTAGGAATCTGTAAGAATCTAGACCAAACAGACTTGAGTTGGTGTTTCAGTTTCACCTAACCATGTACTGTGTGTCATGAGTATGTTTCTTCATCAGAAAAGTAGGGTAAATAATTCTATGAGTAAACATTCATGGGCATATTGGTCACTTTGGAAATTTAATAAAAGTCAGAATTCAGGGGCTTCTCCCCCAAAATTCTAACTGGGTCAGTCCAGGTTGGAGTCCAGGAATCTGCTTTTTAAGTACTTCGCCCAGGTGACTTGAGAAAGAGGTAGTTTGAAAACTCAAAGAGTGCTTTGAGATACATGGCTTTAAAAAGCATTTTCTTTGATCCACAGATGAAGTAACAAACCAAAGTAAAATCTTAGGGAAGAGGAATTGGATCAAATACCAATCATCATATTGGTTTTTATTTAAATAATTTATTCAGCAATTCATAATTTCCTGCGTTTCTTCACACACATCTACATTCACAGCCACCAAATCGGGGAAAGGCAACTTTACCATCTGAAGCAGGGACAGATGATTTGATATTTTATTGGTAGGTCATAAAGGATGCCTTTAAACCTGTTTTCCTCCCAGTACTGGGCCAGGTGATGCGCTCTTTAGTTGAGGACCTGATGAGGCAGTTGGCTTGCACTTATCTTAAACTCCTACTGGTCACTGTGAGAGCCTTACAGAAACCAAGACTGAGGCAAGGGACATGGTGGGCTCGTCTCCAGAACTGCTTAAACGATTTCCTTTCTCTGTGTTTTATGAGTGTGTAGAGTCGAATGTGCACAAGTTAAATGCTTGCATGATGGACTGGGTAATTATGGGTATCCTTTTAACAATGCAAATAATGTATATGTTTTTCAGGAGGAAGAAAACAAAACTTAGACCGAAAATTTCTATTAACGAAAGAGGACATTTTATTCAATTTTGACAATTTTAAGAAAGTAAGTTGGCTTTCTTTTTCCTCCAATTAGTATGACTGTTTTTATCACCGGGAGAGACTCCTAGTTGGTCTTTACACCCTCCTGAACTCTGATGACAGGGAAGATATTTGCCCTATTTCATGATCTGTTTTTGTTATATATCTCCCCCAGTAGACGACAAACCTGATATAGAAAAAGAAAAGCCATAGTGACAATTACTTAAAATTGAATGAATGAACAGTTTCTTTCTTCTAATCACCCTGTTAACATTTTATTTTAGAAGGAGCAGGTTTTCAGCTATAAATCTCACCCAGTAGAAGAGGGCGGAACCGATAATCCTGCTTTCAACCACATCGAAATGAACTTCACAGACCCAAGTGGCAGGACCAGCGGGACTCACTTGTGAAGCAGCTGTGATACTTGATGATCGTGCGCGGTGGCCCAGTTTTATACATTTTCTAAGACAATTCGATCAGGTTTAGATATATGTATTTTTTGTTCATCATGAGTGTTTTGGGGGAAACCTTCGGGGGATAAAATGTTGTTACAACAAAGTCCTGACTTTCCTCATTTACACTTACTCATCGATGCTACGGTGGAGTTTAGAGTTTCAGCATCAGCATTTCCTCTCTCAGTTCTTTATTTCCATGAAGCTATAGTTGTGAAAGTTATGACTCCCTATGTGCCAAAAGGCTAATACACACATATATACACATACTTAATGGTCAAAAGCATATTCTTAAATTCAAGCATTATTAAAAATATTTCCCATGCTTTTGGTGCTAGCATATAAATTTTGGGGGGATTTCCAAAATCATAACTAATATTGAAAAGAGCTTTTCTCTCTCCTACTACATACTCTATACATAGGGAACAATGAAGTAATAGGTCTGTGTTGTATATATCTTTGCTTCTTATTGACTCTATCAGTCCAGGGCACATATTAGCCTCGGAACCAATTCTGGCTCAGGAAGGTAGAAATCAAGAAGCATGCTGTTTGGGACAGAACATGGGTCCAATGATCAGGTCTTCTATTCTTACGCCTTTATGCTTGTTAGCTAGAGTTCCTGGCCACTGGCTGCTTGTATTGTCTTCTTAGACTCCAGTTCTTAGCTGCATTGCTGGTTTCTCACCCATCAACTTTTGTTTTGTTGTGCACTTTACCTTTGATTGCCTTCCTAGTTTCCTGTTTATGCTATTGTCTTGAGACACCCCATGTGAATCATGCTGACCCACGTCCTGGTTCACTAAGCTCCAGCCTATAAATTATAAGCACACATGAACCTGCTACTGACTGAAGTACCTTTAACAGAGGTACTCATGGATTTGGTGATCCAAGGACATTTACACTATTACAAATGCTTAAGCTCCATGGAGTTAGATGATGACATTCAATGCAATTAAGTTGGATTTTTGAATGTCAACTATTTTGTAATTAATTAAATTTAATAATACATAGGCTTACAGATCTTGAATTCTAGTACATTCACTCCGTTAAAGAGCTACTATTTAGTAGGCAAACACTACTATTGTTCTTTAATGTTCAGAAATTATTAAATATATGCTTTGTTCTATGTTTTCACATTTCAAGTAGCAGTCTCAAAGTTTATTTTGTTCATTTTGCTACCTTTCTAGCTAAGAGTTTGATAAGGCTTTCATCAATTTTTATTTCCTGCAGTACCCGCATTAGATATGGTTTAGAATTGTGTTTACTTTTAGCTTTGCAATATTTGAAAATTATTTCAGAAATATTTAAGTACATTAAAATATTATATAATTAAGTTTTTGATTATTTTCTGATATTAATGTAAGCTTACTCTGTACATTTATGGTTGCCAATTGAAAACATTAAGAAATAAAAAAATAGGAAGTAGCTTTTATCTAAGACAGATTTATATAACATTTAAAATGTATCCAAATGTTTCATATGTGTATAGATGTTATTTTTAATCAATACATTTGTAAGCATACATTGAATTTTGTAAATCTGTACGTTTTAATGAGTAGAAAGACATAATAATATTTCTTTTATGTGAGTGTGATTTGAACTATTGTTATTTATTTAATAATCAAATGCACATGTGTGTAGAATTCTTCAATTTTAAAAATCAAAGTCAGGTTAAGATTTTTCTCTTATCTGGCTGCCATGGGTTTTGCAATGTAGTCTTAGTGAGAGATAACGTACTTCCATTCTTTCCACTTTCTTTTACCGAAGTATATCTTTGTGATATTAGGAACTGTTGTTCTTTTGTTAAGAAATCAAAGTTATGTTATTATTATTAAAAAGTATTTATCTTATCTAAATCTTTGTACAAAATCAAAGAGAGATAAAAGTTACTGTAGTATAATATAAATTAAATAATCTAATGTTCTTAATTATTTTTTTAAATTTATTTTTATTGTTGAAAGTATTACAGATTTCCCCCAATGTCCCCTCTCCTGCCCCATTGACCCCCTGCACCCTGTCTTCCCTACCTCCTCCAGGCCTTCACCACCCTATTGTTTGTGTGTCCATGGGCTGTGCATATCTATACTAATAAAAGAGAAAAATGGTAATTGGCGTATGACGCTACCCTTTTCATTGGCTAATCAGGGCTATATGCAAATTAACTGCCAACTAAGATGGCAGTTAACTGCCAACAAGATGGTGGTTAATTTGCATATGTAGGCACAATGCAGGGAGGCAAAAGGGAAAGCAGGAAGAAGCCCCCTGCCACTGACAGTGATCGGAAACCCAGGGGGTAGCTAACCCTGCTCCCCAGCCTTGATCGGAGAATCAGGTGCCTTTTCCGCCCTGGCCAGTGATAGCAGGAAATAGGGGTGGAGCCAGTGATGGGAGCTGGGCACGGTTCAAGCTGGCAGTCCCAGGAGCTAGGGGTCCCTTGCCTGGGCCTAAAGCGAAGAATTAACATACATTAGGATGAAGGAAATATGAAGTATATGAACATGAAGATTTTATAATATTGTTTTATTTATAAAAATCCCAGAAGGTATAGTTTATTGTTAACAATTGAGTGTCTGTCCATGATGTAGATACAGGGACCTGGGATGGAGTAGAGACAAGGGGAGTTACTTATGCTCTATGTTGATTCTTATAGGAAATTCTGATTTTTTTTCCCAATAACAATAGTTGATACTAATTCAACTGAGTGTATGACCATTTAGTTACTGGAAATCCTACTATACAATTTAGTCATGCTAAAATTTACTTTTACATTTAAGTTGTGTGCCCAGTGTTTGTGAAAAAAACTTGAGAGACTTGAACATTAAAGTGTAAAATATGGTTGCATTTCTGATTTTTCATCTTGCTGATTAAACACTCTAGAAGTGTCTTTGAAGTTGTCTGTTTTTGGGGAATTGAATATAATTAATTTTATCAGCATTTAAAAAAGGTTATTTCTACTTCATTTACCACATAAAGGACTCTTCCTGCATACAATATCTATATATATAAAAGCCCAGCAACTGTTATGGTGGAATGACCAGCCGACTGGTAGCTATGATGCACTCAACTCAGGAGCTGCCCTCTGGTGGTCAGTGTGCTCCCACAGTGGGAGCGCTGCTAAGCCAGAAGCTGGGCTTATGGCTGGTGAGCACAGCAGCAGTGGCAGGAGCCTCTCTCACCTCTGCAGCAGCACTAAGGACCCCTCGGGGGATATCTGACTGCCAGCTTAGGCAGACATCCCCTGAGGGGTCCTGGACTGCAAGAGGGTGCAGGCCGGGCTGAAAAACCACCCCCGAACCAGTGCACAAATGTCATGCACTGGGCCTCTAGTATAGATTATAAAAATATAAGCAAATAAACATGCAAAATTTTTTCACTGAAAATACATTATATTTTAAGTAATTAACGCTATTTGAAAATAGAAAGTAACATTTAATAACTGGCTATTTCTTAGTCATTATCTCTTTGAATATTCCCCCCTTTTCCATTTTTTCTACTCTATAACTCTTTTACTCCTATTACATGACTATTGCAACTCTTTATCCTAGTCTCCATGCCTTCTAATCTGGTTCATTATTTCTATCCTTTTATATTTATGTGATGCATCCTGGATGATTATTAAAAAAATTATTTAAGATCTAAACAGAAGTAAAATACAATGTAATTTTGAAGTAGAGACAAAAAAATAGGGCCCATTGTTGAGGTAGACAGAGAAAAAAAGATGTGTGAGTGAGGTGGAAAGACAAGAGATAGGAGACAGAAGAATACATAGATTTACCTTCCAGCTGAGGCCATGCATGGCAATATATAATGATGGTGAAAGCCAGGATGGCCAGGCAAAGACAAAATTTCAAAAAATGGTAGGAAAGGGTCAAGAAATACCTTATTTCCAGGCTGTAGAAGAGGCAAGGGCTTGACTCAAAGGGGGGCTGTTAACTGAGGCAGTGATCAAGCAGAGAGTAGAGGCATGGGGGAGCTTCAGAGGAAAATGTAGTGGTGACATAATTCAGAAAATGCAAGCAATGACCCCCTTCTCCCTGGAGCATTCAATGTCCTCCTTGGTTCTTTTTCATAATAATCAGGTCTTTGGTTTTTATAACTCAGCAAATACCAGAGAACAGAGGGACTTCTTGGCTTTTGAATGTCAAAAATCTAGCTCTTAGGTTAACAAGTATAACATATCTTGGAAGGTAAGAGCTAGGTTCTGGAACTCCTAGAATAGATATGGATTCTCGAGCCTGGGAGGGTAAGAGGGAAGTGGTGAGAGTTAATATATTGATGAGTATGAGGAAGGGTCTCTGTGGGTCAGTGTTCCTCCTACTGAGTCCTGGGAGGACAATAGCAAATCACCCTAAGTTTACAGGATTTGAAAATAAACAAAACTCATGCCCATTTCCTGGTTAGAGCTTAGAGCCAAAAGACCCCAGTAAATACATAGTTGAGTGATATGTCTGGGCAGGCATACGGCTTTGGGGTGTTGGAGAGACTTGACCGTGTTTAATAAGCACAGAAGCAGAAATTGCTGAATGAGGTGTCCAGGCAAATAGCAATTCAGCCTCACAATTTCCTCCAACCTAGTATAATAGAAGGTAAGGAAAGAAACCCAAATGGGAATTAGACAAACTGGTTGAGACCTGTTTAGATTTGACAATCAAGGATTTTATGGTTTCTAAACAGAACATGAATATTATATAGTCTTAGACAATTAAAATAATCAAGGCAGGTGGGGGAGTGGTGATAGGAGGAAGAAATACTACTCTTTGTATAGCAGGCACTCAATACTGTAGCTGAATATTTATTTCAACCTCAATGCTTTTCATGATCCCTTTTTCAAACATACTCATCTGTGTTCACTGCTGTATTCTTAGCCCCTAGAACAGTCTGACTCAAATGTTTGTTGAATAAATGAATTCATACAATTTCTGTCTCTTGAGAGTTTTCATCCACCTTTTTTGCTTGTTTGCTTCTATTTTTTTTTTTTACAATATAGTTTTATTGATTTCAGAGAGGAAGGGAGAGGAAAAGAGAGAGAAATATCAATGATGAGCAAGAATCATTGATCAGTCTCCTGCACGCCCCCTACTGGGGATCGAGTCCGCAACCGGGGCTTGTGCCCTTGACTGGAATCGAACCCAGGACCATTCAGTCCACAGGCCAATGCTCTATCCACTGAGCCAAACCAGCTAGGGCTGCTTGTTTCTAAATGGCAGTCACAGGTTTGATTCCCTAGGAAGCAGAGTCTGAAAGGTGAGTTAATGTGCTTAATGTTTATGACGGAGTGCCTTGAGGATCAACACCTGTGGAAGGAAGACGACAGAAGCAGGATTGAGCAGAGCTGCAGGTTGAGCTGTAATGCAGATCCAAGGACAATCTACCCCGCCCCCCTCACCCTCCCGCCCAGACTCCACAGGGAGAGGAGCCCTTCGGAGTTATCCCAAGTTGGGCCAAGACAGCCAAGCTTTCGTATTCCTGCATCAATTAGCTCAGTGGTTTTCAACCTTCCTAATGCCGTGACCCTTTAATAGAGTTCCTCATGTCATGGTGACCCTCAACCATAACATTATTTTCGTTGCTACTTCATAACTGTAATTTTGCTACTGTTATGAATCGTAACGTAAATATTTGATATGCAGGATGTATTTTCATTGTTACAAGTTAAACATAATTAAAGCATAGTGATTAATCACAAAAACAATATGTAATTATATATATGTTTTCTGATGGTCTTAGGCAACCCCTGTGAAAGGGTCGTTCGACCCCCAAAGGGGTCGAGACCCACAGGTTGAGAACCGCTGAATTAGTTGTTGATATGGGCTGTCACAGGAAGGGGAGTGTCAGACCAGGAGATCCTCTGCAGGAAGGGGTGGAGAGACTTTCGGCCAATTCCACTCCCACCAGCGGCGGGGGCATGAAGTCCTTTCTTGCAAGGAAGTCTCCGCAGTGTCCTACAGTGTCCACTTCAGGAGGTAAGGTGCATTTTAGAGAATTTAAATCACTTATCCAAGGTCATACACCTTGACTCTGAACTTGGTTTTATCTCACTCCAAAGCCCATAATCTTAATGTTTTTGTTTTATTGTACATGTTGATGAAAGCTCACACCTAAATTGGTGAGGGCAGGGGTTGGAGTTAGAAGGACTTATTCTCAAGTTTCTGGGCTAATACAGTGCAGGTGAAAGTGAAGGATCTTTTGTGGCACTGACAATCCTTTTAAGAAGTGCCCACTGTTCTGCTCAGTTAGGAGCCCGCAGTGACCGTGCTTTGTATCAAATGATATGATTAACTGACAACTACTACAGTTTGAAATTGTTACCCACCCACCTTTCCACCAGAGTGATGTTCTCCAAATATTATAGAGTCGGGTGAAATGAAATTCAGCTTGAATTACAGAGTATATTAAAGGAATTCAAATTATGGCAAATATGGACCAGATTAGTAGTTTTCAAAGAGTAGCCCCCAACTAACAGTATCAACACCACCTGGGTACTTGTAGCAGTTGAAATTCTCGGGCCCACCTGAGACTTATGGAATAAGAGATGGTGGTGCTAGAGTCCAGGTAACTCTAATTCGTGCTAGAGTTAATTTGAGAACTACTGGATCAGATGACAATGATAATTAGTAGGAAAAACAAACTGGGCTTATGGTTAGCAAATAAACGACATAGAAATGATTTCTTTAAAAGTGCTTTGTTCACTTTTGTTTGCATATCGGACCTCAGTCCTTTCAAATGATCCCAATGTCCTAATTAGTAAGGTCTGAAATAACCAAGTTAAAATTGCGTTTATGGGGAAAACTAAGGCAAGCTGAGTGCAGCTCAGCACAGGGTCCCGCTGGGAACGGCTTTCGTAGTTACCTCTCCCTACCAGGTGCTATATGGATCCAAATAGAGTACATCAAGTCTTTAAAATCACTCATGCAATGAAAACATTCTAAGTAAGCCTTCCTAAATTTTTTATAATTTGAAAATATTGTAAAATCAGTATCTTAATTCCAGACAGTCAATTGGGAAAATTACTCTGTGTCCCTGTTGGAAAGACAATGGCTAGCCCTTAACTCTAGAGTAGAGATTACATAAAGTTGAGGCCTTACCCTTGGCTCTTTCATGGTGAAATATATTTACAGGAAAGCGAGTTCAAGTTCATTGCATGCTATAAGCAAAAGTGTGTCTGCCTTTTAAACTCATTTAAGAAACACTGAAACTTGACTAACAGGCACACTCTGTTAGGCACTGGGGAAGAACAAGGCGGGAGGTTCTTGATCTCTATCACTTACAAGCTATCTGAGGACATAAGAAGATATGCAGGCACTAGCTGAGGAAAGAGTCTGAGTGAGTGGGGCAGGTTATGCAATAGAAGAAGTCTAGGCAGAAGGAGCCCAGTGGACAGGACTTGTTGGAAGATGTACTTGTTGAATTCTATCTTATAAAAACTCATAAGATTAGATAGATTAGAAAATCATCAAATTATGGCATATACATTATGTATGATATTTAAGATATTCCACCATCAAGACAGGAAAACAAAGTTTATAAATGTATGCTAATATTTTGATGGCTATATTATTTGTTTTTGCATGTATTCACCCAATAAACACTTGATTTCTTTTTTCTAGTTTTATTGAGATATAATAGACATTGGATGTTGTATAAGTTTAAGGTGTACAGCAAATGATTTGACTTATATATATTGTGAAATAATTACAAATATAATGGACATTGGATGTTGTATAAGTTTAAGGTATACAGCAAATGATTTGTTATATATATTGTGAAATAATTATCACAGTGACTTTAGTTAATATCTGTTATCTCATAGATACTAAAAAGAAAAAGAAAATATTGGTGAGAACTCTTAGGATCTCCTCTCTTAACAACTTTTAAAAATACCTTACAACAGTGTTAACTATAGTCATCATATTGTACATTACATCCCTAGTACTTATTCATCTTTAAAAAGTGAGATATAATTGACATATAACATTATATTAGTTTCAGGTGTTCTACATAATGATTCGATATTTGTACATATTGCAAAAACAATATATACAATATATAGCATTCATCTCCACACAGTTATAAATATTTTTTCTTATGAAAACTTTTAAGATCTACTCTATTAACAACTTTCAAATATACAGTACAGTATTATTAACTATAATAACCATGCTGCACTACATTACATTCCCAGGACTTAGTTATTTTATAACTGGAAGTTTTATACCTTTTGACCACATTCACCTACATCTTCCACATCCCACACCCTGCCTCTGGCTGCAACTAATTTGTTCCCTGTGTCTGTGAATATTTTTTGTTTTGTTTCTATATATATTTTTTAGACTCCACATATATGTGAGGTTATAAGGTCTCTATTGATTTAACTCATAAATATATATATAAAAAGCCAGCAACCGGAACGCTATACCAACCAGAACAACCTGCAGCTATGATGCCCACTGCTGCCAGCGAACCAGTGAACCAGCTGGATCTGGGGGTGGGGCCAGCTGGCCAACCTCCTCAGCCCCCTCCCCCCAGCCAGCCCTACCTGTGATCGGCCTCTCCCCTTCAATAGGTGGTGGGGCTGGCCAGCCCACCACCCACAGCCCCTCCCCCTGTCTAGCCTTGCCCCTGATGGGTCCCCACAACCCCGATAGGCCTGTGACCCCTCCCCCAGCCAGCTCCACCCCCAATCGACCCCCACAATCTGATCAGGGGCAAGGCCCGCCGGCCAACCTCCCACTATCTCCTCCTCCCCCCTACAGGCTCGGCCCTGATCCACCCCGATTGGGGCTGGGCCAGCCAGACCCCAGCCGTGCATGAATTCATGCACTGGGCCTCTAGTTTAGCATAAAATGCAACTATAACTTTCTCCCTGTTTCCCCAATGAGCTGTAATCCCTCAAAATTTCTTAAACAGCCATTCATAAAAAAATTAATCATGGTGATTTGGCACTGGAAATACACATGGAATGTGATTACATTTGAGAGCAAACATGTTCAGAAGTGATAACACTGGTTGAGCTTTCAAATGCTAATCTTATCTCTTCCCAAAGCATTGGCTAACTGTTCTCTATCTGTCATTTTACTACAGTAGGCAAAACAAACAAACAAACAAACAAACAAACACAGAGAACCGAATCCTTTAGTCATCCAGACCTATTCCTAGTTTGACTAAAGAATAAAATCAGCCACCTTTTCTTTAGAGTAATATGGGCATAGGATTTCTGCTCCCCTCTCACATGACTTGTTTTCTTTTATTCAGCTTTTCCACTGTGATATCCAGGCAGTTATGCTTACCATTCTCCACAATTCCAGTATGTAAGAGGAGACTCCAAATTCAGTAGA
>NW_006294778.1:6158992-6161160 GCF_000327345.1 Myotis davidii
GCAAAAACATGCTAACCATCATCTGAAACTTAGTGATTCATAATCTTTTGGTTGGTGGAGGGTCTTACCTTCAATTTGTAAAGAATGTAATTTCTATGAAGTGCAATAAGGAAGCTAAGTAAAACTAGGTATGCCTTTATCGGTGACTTTTCCAATTTGCCCTCCTGTTATTGATTTCTAGTTTCATACCATTGAGGTCAGAGCACATACTTGATATAATTTCAATCTTTTAAAATTTGCTATGAATTGTTTTATGACCTAGCATATGGTCTCTCCTAGAAAATGTTCCCTTTGCACTTGAAAAGAATGTGTATTCTGTTGCTGTCAAAAGGAATATTCTCTATATGTCCATTTGGTTTACAGTGTTGTTCAAATCCTCTGTTTCCTTATGGATTTTCTGTTTGGATATCTCCGTTATTGAGAGTGGGGTACTAAAGTCGCCAACCATCATTGTATTGCTATTTATTTCTCCTTTTAACTCTGTTAGTTTTTGCTTTATGTGTTTAGGTGTTCTGACATTGGGTAAAAATATTTATAATTGTTATATTTCCTAGATGGATTGAACCCTTTATTATAATGACCTTCTTTGTCTTGTTTTACCATTTTTGGTTTAATGTCTATGTTGTCTGATGTCAGTATGGCTACCCCTGCTTTTTTTTTTTTTCCATCCATCTTCTCATTTTCACTCTTACTGTATGTCTTTAAGGCTAAAGTGAGTCTCTTGTAGGCAGCATGATATATTGGATCTTGATTTTTATCCATTCAGCCATCTTGTATCTTTTTGGAGAATTTATGTTCAATTTAATTTTGATAGGTGAGACTTAGCTTTGGCATTTTATTCATTGTTTCCTGGCTGGTTTGTAGGTTCATTGTTCCTTGCTTCTTATGCTGTTGTCTTTTCTGTGTTTTGATGTCTTTTGATATCAGTGTGTTTTGACTTCTTTATCATGTTTTTGTGTGTGTGTGTAATTATTGCAGGTTTTCCCCTTGTGGTTACAATGAAGCTTACATATAATATCTTAAAACATTAATACCTTGCTCTGACTGGGTGGTTCAGTTGGTTGGAGTGTAGTCCCATACACCAAAAGGTTGCAGATTCGATCCCTGGTTGGGACACATATGGGAGGTAATTGATCAGTGTTTCTTTCTTCCTTCCTCTCTCTCTAAAAAGCAATAAAAACATATCCTCAGGTGAGGATTAAAACAACAACAAAAACACATTAACATCTTATTTTAAATAAGTAACAACTTGGATAGCATTCCTAAACTTTACACTTTCACTTCTCTTCTCCCTCACATTTTAGGTTATTAATATTATAGTTCACATTTTAAAAGTGATTTGTCTATATTCTTTTAAAAAATTTATTTTTACTGTTGAAAGGATTACAGATGTCCTTCTTCTTCCTCCATTGACCCCCTCCCCTCTGTTCCTTCACCGCACTATTGTCTGTGTCCATGGGTTATGCATGTATGCATAGAAGTTCTTTGGTTAATGTATGTTCACATTTTTTATATTGCATATCCAGTAACATATTATTGTATTATTGTCATTTTTACTGTGTTTTTTAACTTTTAAACTGGAGTTATGAACCACCATTACCATAATACAGAATCTAACTTTTTATATATATCAGTGGGTTTTCTGCTACCTTCTTGTTCTTCTTGTTTTTATGATGTTAATTAGTGCCCTTATGCTTCCACTCAGAAATTTCCCTTTAGCATTTTTTGTAAGGCAGATTTAGTGGTGATAAACCTCTCTCAGCTTTGGGTTTGTTTTTTTGGGGGGGTATTTATTTATTTTATTGACTAAGTTATTACATATGTGTCCTTATCCCCACGTTACCCCCTATCCCCCCACTCATGCCCTCACCCCCTGTTGTCCATGTCCATTGGCTAGGCTTATATGCTTGCATATAAGTACTTTGGTTGATCTCTCCCCCTTACCCCCACCTTCCCCTACCTTCCCTCCGAGGCCCGAAGGTCTGATCAGTGCCTCTCCATCTCTGGATCTGTCCTTGTTCATCAGTTTATGTTGTTCATTATATTCCACAAATGAGTGAGATCATATGATATTTATCCTTCTCTGACTGGCTTATTTCACTTAGCGTAATGCTCTCCAGTTCCATCCATGCTGTTGCAAATGGCAAGAATTCCTTCTTTTTTTACCG
>NW_006294778.1:6161981-6168952 GCF_000327345.1 Myotis davidii
ATCTATTTGGGTTCTTTTTTTATTCCAGATGAAGTTTTGGGGAGTTTGTTCTAAATCTGTGAAATATTCCATTGGTATTTTAATGGGGAGTACATTGAATTTATGGATTGCTTTGGGTAGTACGGACATTTTAATGATGTTAGATTCTACCAATCCATGAACATGGTATGTTCTTTCATCTGTTTATGTCTTCCTCTATCTCTTTTTTCAACGTCCTGTAGTTTTCAGCTTATAGGTCTTTTACCTCCTTAGTTAAGTTTATTCCTAGGTATCTTAATTTTTTTGTGCAATGGTAAATGGGGTTGTTTCAATGGCTTTTTTATACACCAACAACGAACTTACACAAAGAGAGATTTAAAAAAAAGGCTTTTGTTTGTTTAGGAAAACTTTATGTCTCCTTCATTTTCTGGTCATAGAACTTTTGGTTGACAGATTATTGTCTTTCAATATTTTGAATGTAATACCCCCATTCTCTCTGTGCCTGAAAAGCTGTTGAGAAATCTAGGAGGTTCCCTTGTATGTAACTTCTCTCTTTTCCCTTGCTGCTTTAAAAATTTTCTTTGTCTTTGACTTTTAGCAATTTCATTATAATGCATCTCAATGTAGCCCTATTGGAATTCAACCTATTTTGGAACTTTGGTGCCTCATAGATTTAATGTTCATTTCTTTCCCCAGGTTTGGGAATTTTTCAACCATTATTGCTTTAAATGTGCTTTCTGTCTCTTTCTCTTTCTTCTCTCCTTTTGGAATAACCATAATGCAGATATATGTTCATTTGTTGTGTCCTATAAGCCCTATAGTCTTTCTTAACTCTTTTTCATTTTTCTTTTTGCACCTCTGACTGGACAATATCAGCAAAACAAAACTGCAACTAATTGAATGGGAAAAGTCATTTGCAGGCACTACCTCTAATAAGAGGCTAATATCCAACTTTTATGAAGATCTCAACATCAACAAAAAAACAAGGAGGTTCCCAAGAAGACATACAGATGGCCAACGGATTTATGAAAAAGGCTCAATTTGGAGTCTATTTTTTTTAAAAGTTTTTTAAAAAACATATTTTATTGATTTATTACAGAGAGGAAGGGAGAGAGATAGAGAGTCAGAAACATCGATGAGAGAGAAACATCGATCAGCCGCCTCGTGCACATCCCCCCCTGGGGATGTGCCCGCAACCCAGGTACATGCCCTTGACCGGAATCGAACCTGGGACCTTTCAGTCCACAGGCTGACACTCTATCCACTGAGCCAAACCGGTTTCAGCTGGAGTCTATTTTTGAAACTCTCTACTTACTTCCTCAGTTCAGTTGTACTTTTCAGCTCTAGGTTTCTATTTTTTTTATGCTTTCTACTGTGTGTTCCTTAGTTCACTAATTTTCCTTAAGAGGAATATTCTTTTCTGACATGTCATACATTTCCATTTTTTTAGGGTCAGTTATTGAAATTCTATTAATTTCCTTTGGTGGTGTCATGTTACCTGATTCTTCCTGACCCTTTATTTCTTATGTTGGTACCGGCACATTTGAGTAAGTGGTGTCCTCTTCCAGACTTTATAGGTTTGCTTGGGCGAGATAGTTCTTCACCTGTCAGCTTAGTTTGGGTGTTTGGATGTGTCCACTGGTAATGTTCTTGGGCAGGTGGGGCTTGCTATTAGGGTCTATTTTGGGGGTGAAGCCACTGCCCAAACTCTGGGGTTGTGGGGAGGTGCCGCTGATCGAGAAGAGTTAGATCAGTCTGCTGGCTTGGTTCTCTGACCAAGAAAGGGTGTAGGATGAGGCTCCATAGTTGCCCAGTGGCAACTATGGATCAGTGTTACTAGATGGTCAGGACTGGGTACTATACTCAGAAGTAGGTGGGGCTATGAATTAGCTTTCCTGCCCTGGTGGGTCAGTGGGATAGGCCCCAGGGCCTATGTGACTCATAGTTTGGGGACCCAAATTAGTCAAGACTGTCTGCTGATTCCATGGCCAGACAGGGCCACTGGTTTTGCTCTGCAGATGGGGAAAGCCATGGGATGTGCTCTCTGTCCAAAGGTCACTGTAAGCAGGACTGCTGAGAACACTGGGATGGGCTCTACAGCTTCCAGTGTTCTCTGGTTAGGTTCCCAGGTCAGGCAGGTTAAGGCAGTATTCATCAGTGAGTGAGGCTACAAACTAGTTTTCCGGTCTAGGCAGAGCTGGAAAACTGACCCAAGCCTGGCAAGGATCTTTGTGGTCTTGACTCAAGTCAACCCCATGTTCCTTGGCCAAACAGGGCCACTGCAGTCAGTCAGCTCTGCTGGCTGGTCTCCCTGCTTGAGTGTTGCTGCACAGCTTCCAGTTGTTCTAGCTGGCTTTCTGGTTGGGAGGGGCTGAGCTATCCTCAGCATGGGGTAGGGCTATGAATTAGCACCCCTACTGGGAGGCAGGGGAAGGCCAGCTCCAAGCAGCCCCCCAGGTGTTCTTGGGCAAGCTTCCTGGTGGGAAGGGACTGGGAACCTCACTCAGCAGTGGTGGGGCTCCAACTCATAGCTTCCCTGTCTGGGTGGGAGCAGACCAGGCTCCAGGGCTGGCAAGGCTCATCATTTGAGGACCCAAGTGAAGCGGACTTACACTCTGCCAAGTTCCTTAGTCATGGCTCTGAAGATGAGCAAAGCTGTTGGTTGAGACTACTTCTTTGGCATTGATGATGACAACTCAGTCCCCAAAGATCTGGGTGCTCATTGTTGCAAGCCCTTCCTGTCCTCCATCACAGTCACGTACAGGTTATCCTGCAATTTCCATGTAGTGAGACCTAAGTGGGGGTTCCTAAGAAGTGACCCACAATTCTGGGGGAGCTGGATGTCCACATTGGGCTCTCTCTTCCTCTGGAGGAACTGTAACTGGGGGAGACCTCTTGGTGCTGCACCAGCTGGGGAAGGGGCAACCTGGTCAGTGTGAATCCATTCCTCTTTTCTGATGAGGTCTGTTTTGGTCTCCGTGGTGCAGTGGGGTGCTTCAGCTTCACCCCCATGCACTACTATTCTCTCAGGGGTGTGTTGTCCATGAATAGTTGTTTTCTGCTTGTGAGGGGGAGTCAGGGATGACCTATGTCACCATCTTTGCCTTTCTTCCCCTTGCCCCAAACTTAAAAAGAACCCACATTTTAAAATATTCACCACATGTCCCCTCTACCCAAAACAGGGAAGGCGTGTAAATGCATTCGCTGTGCTGCTAAAAAGAAATGAAGGAAGAGCTGGTGGGAGGGAGGAAAGAGGAACAGAGGGATCTAGGAGGACAAGGAGGAAGGAAAGACTTGAATGCTAGAAACATATCAGGAATTGTGGTTGCCAGGGGCACTTGGAATAGCAAAGGCAGAGTTCCACAGGTAGAAGGTATTCTGACCATGGAGTTGTCTGAGGTTCAGTTTATGCTCAGATAAGGTAGAAAGTGGCCCTTAATAAGGGTTTACTTCTTTATCCAGACCGGTGCCTTGGGTGGCTCTCTATCTAGTTTTGAATGTTCACAGTCCACCTCAAACCCAAGGAGGGGCCAGCAATTCCTTCCCTGCCACCACCACTCTCTTTGCCCCAAGGAGTAGGGGAGCAGCTATGGTTGCATCAAGTCCAAGGGCTTATTGGGCCTCGGTGCTTGGAGCTTGAGGCACAGCAAGCAAACATTATAGTAATGAGTCTACAGAGCATGTTGTCTTTGTGTAACTTCTCTTTTACTTCATCTCTTGAGATTTTGCTTGGAAATTCCTCTCCCTGGGACTGGTGTGAAATATTTTACAGACTCCTTGACCGGTGGTTAAAAAGAAAACTCTATCCATAGCCTGTTGCCTTCATTCCAGTATAAAGCCCGTCTACTTAGTGTAGACCCTGCTAGAGTAAGTACTTCAGTCCTAGGGACATCTGAACAGGAGTACTAGAGAGATGAAGCTAAGAAACAGCGTAAGTTCCAGCTTGCCCAAGGCCACTCTGACTGACTGTTCCCAACTAAGGGATGAAAATCTCTCAGTTCAGGTGAACCCATGGCCAATAGAAGGCAGTGTTTGAGGGCCCATGAAAGGTGATAACATGGTTCAAGGGCAGGTTCTACACTGCAAGCTCTGGAAGAAGAGTAATTACAACAGGCATTGCTTAGAAACACCCCTGTTCCTCCAGAGACAGCCCCTGTCCTAGGTTTAGCACAATCTCTGGAAGAAGAGTAATTACAACAACAGGTATTGCTTAGAAACACACCTATTCCTCCAGAGACAGCCCCTGTCCTAGGTTTAGCAGAACATACTAATTGGCAGGATAATCAAAAGAACTGTAAGTATCATTGATCATATTTCATATTTCCTCAAAGTGGATCAATGGTATTTTCTAAGCTCCTTCTAATTGGTTGGCTCAGTACTCTAAGGTCTGGAAGCAAGATGGAAAGGGTGAGTTAGGGCTCTGCAGGGTAAAGGGATTTCTGAGGGGGTGTTTGGGAGTGATAGGCCTTTCTTTAAAGATTTCACTCTGCTATGATTCCTCTTATTCTATGAGAAGGAAATACAACAGAATTTCAGAAAACCCAGCTGAAAATATTCCATGTGCATAAATTTATTTTAAATTTTATTGCATCACATTATACAAGCATTAAACATGGCTTCATGTTGGTTGATGACTATTTAAATGTGAAAATTCATCATTCATGTCAGTACCTTTTGGCTATTTACAAGTAAGGACTTTTTATGTACTTTATATATCTCTGTACTTGTATGTACATATGTAAGAATACATGACTATACATATGTACACACAGAAATTCATCTATGGCCATACACATAGCTATAGATATGTCATATATAATCATCTCTTCAGAAACATCTGAAATTAAAAAAAAAAAGAAAGAAAAAGTTGTAAACAGGGTCTTGTTTGTGTTGCTTGGGTGACATGGAATTAGGACCGTACGATGACATTCTAGGAATGTGTGTCCAGGTGTCCGAATACCATTGTTAGCCCAGTGTCTGTAAAATTCCCATGGGATAGAATGCAAAAAAGGTAGCAAACAGGCTGAAAAACAGGCCCAGTATACAAGTTCCCCTTGGTTTTAAAAACTTGAGAATGTGACTGCCCATGACGTGCATGCTTGCTTGGTCGAGAATGGTCTATGGATAGATAGCAATTGTGTGCTGGACTGCACCGTGCTTTCGCAGGCAGTCCGTTAAGGGTGCCGACTCCCCCTGCTGCTGCCGATGTCTGCGACATGCACTGCGCTTGCATTTTAGTCATTCACTTGAGTGTGCTTTTGCACAGCCAGGAGAAGTAAACAGAATTCAGGTCCTTAGCCTGGGAATGGACTATGACCTGGAAAGAGAAGAGAAGGCATTAAAACCCTATGAACGCACGCTGGCTTGAGGACACAATGTGCAATGGTTTGTACACACTGTGAATCAAAGGCCTTCAAAGCATTTGTAACCCCCGAACTGAGTCAGGCATGGTCTGCTTTACAGAGGGACAGACAGAGTCAGTCTGAAGCAAGGTGACGTCTGCCAACTGTTATTGTGCCTGCTTTACAGAGGGACAGAGTCAGTCTGAAGCAAGGTGACATCCTGCCAACTGTTGGGGGAGTAGAGACAGACAGACAAAATACTATCCTTTTAAGCAAAACTTAGAAATGGCCAGGTTAGGGAGAAAGCAGCCCATAATGATGAGGCCAGAAGAAACTTAAAATTGGTTACTGGCCCAGCAGCCCAGTAGGCCCTGAGGATAGAAATCACCACTGCAGGCCTTGTCTCGGGCCCCTGGAACTCCTGGGAGCAATTCTCTTCACTAATGTCTGCCTCCCCCCTCACCTAATGCTTTCTGACGCTGACCAGAGCCACAGAAGAGGTGATCAGAATGGGTGTGAGTGTGTCGGGGGTCAGGGGTTTGGGGGAAATTATAGAATCCCCGGAGGGGAAAGCAGAGTGGGCTCTTAAAGTATTGTTCAGTTCAACTTCTTTACTTTGCAAACACGGAGATCAGAATCCACTTCAAAGCCCAGGCCATATGATAGAGAAGGGAAAAGCCAGGTCTAGAATCTGGTAAAATACAAAACAATGCTTAGCAACAATACAAACCCGTATAGGATTCTTTAGCGTTTTATTGTTTTGTAAATGTCTCACTACAGAGACTAATTGCCCTGCATACTAAGTTCTGCCAAACAAGCAGGCTCAGAAAAATTAACCCTTTTTCCCCAAATCACAAACCAATGGCAGATCTGGGAAATGGCCAAATTACTAAGCAAAACATTTCTTGCCTTTAGGGAAGCGAAGGTCTACTTTGGACTTGAAGGCAGGTCCAGTGTTCAACATCTACACACCATTGTTATCCCTGGGGCCCAGGGCCTAGTGATGCCCTCCAAGTCCACCCCCATGTCCAACTTATAATCACCTCCTGGACTCTTACCCCACATCTGGCTGGGTACAACCTCACTAACTTAACAAACATCTCAACCTGTATGAAAAGTGGAAAACATATTTTCCCCCTGGATATCTCATTTTCGAAAATATTTTCAAAGTTAGTCTTCAAACAAGTGGAGAGAGAGAAAGAAAGGGGAAAAGAAAGGCTACAACCCTAACTGGTTTGGCTCAGTGGACAGAGCATTGGCCTGCAGACTGAAGGTCCCAGGTTTGATTCCGGTCAAGGGCACATGCCTAGGTTGTGGCTTGATCCTCCAGGGGAGCTTGCAGGAGGCAGGCAATCAATGATTCTCTCTCATCATTGAGGTTTCCCTCCCTCACTTATTCTCTGAAATCAATAACAAAAATTTAAAAAAAAATTAAGAACAAAACATGGATATATGCTATTGTCACTATCGTTATGGTGTCCTGAAAGTTCCAGCTATTAAAATAGAAGAGAAAAAAATTATAGAAGAGGTAATGTGTTTGTTATTGAGAAAAAAACAATTAAGCTTTTCTATTGATTGATTTTTCTTAGAGAGAGAGAGAGAGAGAGAGAGAGAGAGAGAGAGAAAGAGAGAGAGATGTTGACTGGTTGT
>NW_006294778.1:6169010-6187617 GCF_000327345.1 Myotis davidii
TTAAGAAAAGGAAATGCTACATTATATTCACTGAGCATCAAAGCTGAGAGCTCATCTAGTCATTCCATCATGAGGAAACTGAGGCTCAGAGAAGTTAAGTGACTTGTCCAAAGACACAGAGCTAGTAATTGACTTGCCAAGGTTTCAGAAGAACTTTTTGATAAGATATATGGGAACATTATGGAACTTTCTTACAATGTTTTTAGACTTCATCATCCAACCTTTACTAATTCAATGTGCACTTAAATGGTGCCATGTGCTAACTAGTTGTAAGAATAAATAAATACCCATAGAGTCTTTCCTAAAGGTGCTTACAACTGTGCTGGGGAAGCCTGATAAATATTTGAAAAAATAATAAATTAGCAATACAGATCAATACATGCCAATACATGTGATACTGATGCAATGATCAGAGATGTTTATAAGGAGAGAGTTTCAATGGGGTGATGAGTCTGGGGAAAACTTCTTAGAGGGTATGGTGTGACATGGATCACCTTAGGAGGAAGCAATAAATGGGTGATGGAGAGGTCATCTTGGATGAGATGAAAGAAGGGGCATGTTGCCCTGGGGATCTTAAAGGGAATAGCTAGGCTGGAATAGAAGGGAGAAGAAGGCTTATTTCAGGGAACTCCTAGGCCAACTCATGAACACTTTGACTGACATGCCGGAGTGTGGCATGGAGGCAGAGAAGAGTTGCAGGCATTGTGCGTAAAAGGCATATCGAGTTGTAATTGCAATTAAAGTAGGAAACAAGCTGGTATTGGAAGTTAAGGAGTTATTTTGATCCCTCTCAGTAGTAGAATAGCAAGCTTCGACTCAGGGAGTTTAAAGCTCTTCCTCTCAACAAAGGAGAAATTTCAGACCAGGAGCACATCTCTCACCTACCTTGTCACGGCCACTCGTTGTGATGCGCTTTGCCATTTTTCTTCCTCTCCTTTCGTTCCTTCTGGAGACGCTCCAGTTCTGCTTCATACATCATCTCCTGAATCAAGTACTTCTCTCTTCTCATTCGATCCCTTAGGTCTTTTGGGAGGTCTGGGATCAGATATGAAATGAGGTGCTTTATACAAAACACGAGGTGCTAAAAACACAGAGGAGAATGCCAGAGAGTCAGGTGTATTGTCCATCCTTAGCTGGGAAGAGCTCTGGGAGTTGGTTCAAGAAGTCTCACTCCAGGGACATGGAGCCTCTGGAACGTGGGATGAGGCCAGGGGAGGTGTGTGCGAAGAAAGAGGATCTCAAGATAGGTGAGGACTGAACTTGGTCTGACGGCACCACATAAGGAATGAGGAGAGGAGCCAGAAAAGGAGGTGGAGAAGGACTGGTCGGAGAATGCAAAAGAAAGCCAGAATGTATACTAGGGAATCCGAAAACCCAGGTTTGAATGTCAGCTCTGTAACTTTTACTACATAAGAGCTGTCTATCTACCCGAGGAAAGTCATTCTGAGCCTCAATTTTCTTATCTATAAAATGGGTGTTGTTGTGAAAATTATATAGAAAAATGTTTTATTTTTTTTCATTTAAAAATCATTATTTTTCAATTATAGTTGAAATACATTATTATATTAGTTTCAGGTATATGCCCCAGTAATTAGACATTATATAACTTAAAAAGTAATCATCCTGATAAATCTCACACCCATCAAAATACAGTGTAATTAGAATATTATTGACTATATTCTCTGTGCTGTACTTTGTATCCTCGTGACCATTCTGTAACAACCAAAATTTGTACTTCTTAATCCCTTCACCTTTTTCACCAACACCCCTCACGTCTTGCAACTGTCAAAATGTTCTCTGTATCTATGAGTCTGTATCTGTTCTGCTTGTTCATTTTTTTAAAAAGATTCTATTATTGATCGATGTGTACTTAGTGCCGTTTTATTGTTCATATTTTTAGTTTTCCTCCTTCTCCTCTTCCTCCTTTTTCTAGAAGATCCTTTAACATTTTATGTAATACTGGCTTGGTGGTGATGAATTCCCTTAGCTGTTTCTTGTGTAGGAAACTCTTCATATGACCCTCGATTCTAGTCTAGTAAATGACAGCTTTGTTGGAAAGAGTAATCTTGGTTGTAGATCCTTGTCTTTCACCACTTTGAATGAATATTTTTTGCCATCTGAGGAATCAGCTGAAAGTCTTATGAGAGTACCCTTGTAGGTAACTAACTGTATTTCACTTGTTGATTTGAAGATTCTCTGTCTTTTGCACTTTAATTATGATGTGTCTTAGAGTGGGCCTGTTTGGGTTCATCTTGTTTGGGACTCTGCACTTCCTGGACTTGTATGTATATTACCTTTACAGTTTTCTGTCGTTTTGTCAAATAGGTTTTCAATTTCTTGCACTCTCTCTTCTCCTTCTGGCACCCCATGATGCAAATGTTGGGATGCTTGAAGTTGGCCCAAAGGCTCCTTCACTATCCTCATTTTTTAAATTATTTTTTTCTTTTTGCTGTTTTGATACCACTAAGTATTCTTAATTTTATTTAAAACTTGGTGTATTTGATCCTTCCAATTAAGAGGATTTTTTTGTATGTTTCTACTATATTAAAATAGCTTAATTGCAATATATTGAAAATAAATGGAAAGTTCTAGTTGATAAGCCAAATAATTTCTTAATGCAACCCCACTTTTGTCTGAAAAGTTTTAAGATAGTGATGGATTAGAAATTTCTTTAAAGAGAGAATGAGTCATTGATAAACTAATTCCCAGGGAAGAGCAGCTTAATATTGTCTTTTCTTGGTTCCCTTAAATGAAGGGGGAAAAAAACAGTGATGGAATAGTTTCAAGAGGTATAAGAAGCTTCTAGTCCAAGCCAAAAGGCAGCCTTTGCTTGTGTTAATTTGGCTTTAATATTTGTGACAGGAGATGAATTTTCTATTTATAAGTATAGTTATAGAAATATAAACTATTTTTAGCAGCAATTTTCTTAAAGACAAAAAGAAAATAGGTAGTAGGTAACTTTAATTGACACATGATACATGCAATTACTGGGTAGATTATGCTATTTGAGTATAATTATACTTTTTAAGTCTATTCACTAGGTAATGAATACGTATTTGTGTGTTTGAGCATAAGGAATGTCATGATGCTACACAACCAGAGGCTGCCACTTGTAATACCCATTCAATGTTTTCCAAACTATGGCCCTCGAACATCTGCATCAGGACCGCCTCGAAGGGCATGTGAAAAGCAAATTGCAGACATGATGTTATCAGTATTTCTGTGAACAGGGATGGAAAAAGAGCAATTTTCCTAAAGTTTAAAAACATGACCCTAGAATATTAAATTTAGGACCAATAATTCCTGACTTATCCATTAACAATCTACAATAGACTTTGAAATATTTCTTGGAAAATTCAAGGACTTTGATTAAGGAGAAGAAAAAGAAGATAAAGAGGTCATATGACATTATGCTACTGCTCCTGGACATGCATAATCACTTGAAAGTTCTCATACCTTACAGTTACTAATTATTTCTAGTTACGTCAAAGGACACACAGGAACAGTTGAGAAAACTTACCTCAAACACAATGATGAAAGCCAGTCGAGCTGCTAGGACATGCCAGAACTGCAGTGTGTACCCATAGGGCACCAGTGAATGAGGAGGGTCCCGGTAGTCCCGGTATCTATAAACATACAGGAGAATGTCACATTCCAAACTAGGATTTTCCTGACTCCCAGATCGCTTTCATTCCCACTATGTAGCCCTTATTCATGGGAGAAAATTTTTTTAAATTAATTATTCTTTACATTTTCTTTTTAACATAAGAAAACACATAACTCATGGCTATGGTTATTTGGCAACATTTTAGATAATTTCTAGGTAAGGATCCAGTTGTTAAGAATATGCATCTATATGTTCAGCCTAGGTGTAGTATATGTCCACTGTTGGATCCATCACGGGGCTCTGCTAACCTGTGCCCAGAGGAACACAATGATTTTTAAGGGAATTAAAACTCAGTGGTGTCATCCAGGCCAGTGTGGCTCTATTGGTTGGAGTGTCATTCCATACATGGAATGGTGGCCGGTTCGATTCCTGGTGAGGGCACATACGTAGGTTGTGGGTTTGATCCCCAGTTGGAGCATGTTTAAGAGACAACTGATTGATGTATCTCTCTGACCTCTCTCTCCCTCCCCCCACCCCTCTCTCTCTCTCTCATCAATTAAAATTTTTTTTTTAACAACTCAGTGGTGCCAATGAGTTGGCTGTCATCTGATTCGCTGCCCGCAGCTATCTCCAGAATTGTGCACAGGAAAGTATCCTAGAACCAATTTGGGATTTGCCTAATATAATCTCGAGTAATTCATGAAGCTTCTGTAGCTATGTTTTCCCTATTAACAAAATTAGGATCTCCATCTTGCCCTGCTCTAACATTTTGGACTCGCCCTCTTCAATGAGTTTTCTGATTGTTGCAAGTGGAGCTCTCAGTTCGTGCTCCAGCCCACCCCTGGTCCCGCTGGTCCCACTGGCCCCGCTGGTCCTGTTGGACTTGTCCATGAGGCAGAGGTCTGAGGGAGGGCCATGCCCATTTGTGCCCCATGTCTCTGTTTCTGATGCAGCGCTATTTCTTTGCATAATGACGGGCTACATGGTCCCTGGCACTTGTACAAAGAAAACACTTCCCTGTCCTGCTGTAGAAACAGCCAGAAGCCAAGCTTCAAAGCTAATTAAATCGGTGTTACTCCTCTAATCTTTCAGTCTAGTACCTTCAAAGACATTAAGTATCCCAGTGGCATTAATGCTTGGAGCAATTTTTTTCAAGTGAGTCAGTTATTTTCAGAAAGAAACACTTCCAATTTGTTGGCTTCAATTTACACACAGAAAAAGGTGGAATGTTCCCTTTTGATTTAAGTTAGTGTATTCTCTAAAGCTGCTTAGATTTCTCAAGAAACGGATGATCAGCTTGCAAACGTTATTTTTCCTGCACAGGGTATAGTTCATTTATTCCTAATTTTAAACTATGAAAATGAAAGTGTATGTACAGTTGAAAGAATGATAAGTGAACCTCATGTAGTCCCCATCCAAATTAAGACCTAGAGCATGGTCAGTGGCTAAGAAATGCCTTACTGGCAATCCCAGACACCCCTGGAGGTAACTGTGATAATTTTCGAACTTTATAGTGATACTACTCATGTAAGTGTCCCTAAAGAAAACGGTGCTTGCTTTTGTCTGCTTTGAACTCTGTACAGACGGAATCATATTGTGCTATGTGTGATTACATCTTTATTATGGAATTTATTTTTGAGTTCTCAATTCTATTCCATTTTCTGTTGATCTGTTCCCTATGACATCACTGGACTGATTACTATAATTTTATACTAAGTCTAACCTAAGGTAAATCTCCACCTCATTAATATTCTTCAAAAGTGTCTTGACTAGTCTTCATCCTTCGCATTTCTGTAGAATATTATTTGGGCCCTCAGGTGCACAGAGTTGGCTTAATCATAATTCTTAAATGTTTATAACTAACCTAATTGGTCTATTCATGCTCTTTTTTTTCTGTAACTTTTTATTCAGTTAATACTTTAATAATATAATAAACTCTCATAAATCCACTATTCGACTGAAGAATTAAACATGACCAGGAACTTACATTGACTTTTGTGCTCTTGCATCGCTTTCCCTTAACCCCCTTATCTTGAATTTCATTTTTATAATTAAGATATATATTATGTATAAATATGTATATTCATTTGTCTTAATATTTTACTGTGTAGTTTTATTTTCGAACTTTCTAGAAAGGATATCATACTCTATTTAGTTTCTGAGACTTGCTTTTTTTTTTTTTCAGTATCATGCTACTAAATTCATCCATGCTGTTGCCTAGAGCTAATTTATTTCCACTGCTATAAAATAGATCCTAGTATGAATATATTGTTGTTGTTTTATGTAGTGTATGTTTGGATTTATACTCACAAGGATGGTCATTTTTCTCTTTTCTCTCAACTTTCTTAACCATGGAAGGTCTTGAAAAACAAAGCTCAAGTGTATTCAGCTCAGCAAATGCCCTTTGAGTAAAAGTCAGTTGCAAGGTCTGCTACCACCCTGAGTTCTGCCTTTATTTATTCGTCAAGACAATTTTTCCCCCTGTGGTCAGAACTGTTAAGATCTATGTCCTTAGTAACTTTCAAGTATATAGTACAGTATTATTAACTACAGTTATTATGATGTGCATCACACCCCCAGGACTTACATATTTTGAAAATCTTCACACATTTTGCCTATCCTCCTCCTCAACTCCAGCAACCACCAATCTGTTCTCTGAACCTATGAGTTTGGATTTTTGTTTGTTTGTTTGTATGTTTGTGTTTAGATTCCACATACAAGTGAGATCATACAATTTTTTTCTCTGCTTATTTCACTTAGCACAATGCCCTCAAGGTATTCCATGCTGTTGCAAATAGCAAGATTTCCTTCTATTCTAAGGCTGAGTAATATTATATTAATATATATATATATTTGTGATATACATCACATTTTCTTTATCCATTCATCCATTGTGGGCACTTAGATTGTTTCTATGTCTTGGATATCATAAATAATGCTGCAGTAAATGTGGGATGAAGATATCTTTTTTTTTTAAGGTATCTTTTTGTTTTTCTTCAGAGAAATACCCAGTAGTAGAATTGTTGGATAATATGGTATTTCTATTTTTAATTTTTGAGGAATGTACATGCTGTTTCCATAGTGGCTGCATCAATTTACATTCCCAACAACAGTGCACAAGGACCCCCTTTGCTCCACATCTTCACCAACACTTATTTTTCATCTTTTTTATAATAGCTATTCTAACAGGTGTGAGGTGATATCATTGTGATTTTTTTTAAAAAAATGTATTTTATTTATTTTTTACAGAGAGGAAGGGAGAGAGATAGAGAGTTAGAAACATCGATAAGAGAGAAACATCGATCAGTTGCCTCCTGCACATCTCCTACTGGGGATGTGCCCACAACCCAGGTACATGCCCTTGACCGGAATCGAACCTGGGACCTTTCAGTCCGCAGGCCGACGCTCTATCCACTGAGCCAAACTGGTTTTGGCCTCATTGTGATTTTGATTTGCATTCTCTTATGCTTAGTGATGTTGAACATCTCTTCATGTACTTGTTGGACATCTGTATGTCTTCTATGGAAAAATTTCTATTTAGAGGATCTGCCCATTTTTAAATTGGATTGTTTATTTTTTTGCAATTGAGTTGTATGAGTCCTTTATATACTTTGGATATTAAACCCTTATTAGACATATGATTTACAAATAGTTTTCTCCCATTTTGTAGGTAGCCTTTTCATTTTGTTGATGGTTTCCTTTGCTGTGCAGAAGCTTCTTAGTTTGATGTAGTCCCACTTGTTTTTCTTTTTTGTGTCTTTGCTTTTGGTGTCAGGTTCAAGAAATCATCATTAAGACCAATGTCAGCTAGCTTACCACCTATGTTTACTTGTAGGAGTGCTATGATTTTAGGTCTTATATTCAAACCTTTATTTCATTTTGAGTTCATCTTTGTGTATTGGCCCAATTTCTTTCTTTCTTTTTTTTTTTTCATGTGGCTGTCCTATTTCCCAGAACCATTTATTGAAGAGACTGTCCTTTACCATTGTATATTCTTGGCTCCTTTGTCATAAATAGATAGATATTTTTTCCATTGAGTTTTTAGAGAAAGTGGAAGGCGGGAAGGAGAGAGAAAGACATCAATGTGAGAGAGACACATCAATTGGTTCCCCTACCCAAACTCCTGCACTTGCCCTGACTGGGGCCTGGGATGAACCTGCAACCCAGGTATGTGGCCTTGACTGGGAATCAAACCTGTCACCCTTGGTCCGTGGGCCGATGTTCTGAGCAACACCTACCAGGGCTTGCTGGGTATTCTTGATTGTGGGTTTTTCGTTTGAGCATTTTTAATATATCGTGTCACTCCTGATCAGCAAAGAGTTCCCTTGTATGTAACAAATTATTTTTCTCTTTCAATTTTTAATATTCTACCCTTGTCTTTAACTTCTGACATTTTAATTATAATATCTTGGTGTGGGCCACTTTGAGTTCCTCTTATTTGGAACTCTATGGGCTTTCTGGATCTGGATGTCAGATTTTAAAATTCTCCAGGGGATTTTAATGACTATTAAGGTTGAGAACCACTGTTTTAAACCAACTCAGTCGGAAAGGGCTGTCCGCGCAAAATCCCTCTGTGGCAGAGCAGCCTCATCTTAGGCTGAGTGCCCCGCTCACCTGCAGTATTTGAGCGGAGTCCCCGAGAACTCACTGCCATCAGACTCAGGCTCAGACCGGTTCTCAAAGTCAGCGATTCGAAACACAGACAGGCTGGCATTCACGTAGCCAACCATGCACCTGAAACAGAAAGCAAATTCTATGTTAGAACTCCTGTCACCTCTGCACTAAACGCTCTACTTCCCAGAGTTTCCTGCAGATGTAAGCGCCTTTAGTTGGCCCTGCACTGTCATAATCACTCAAGTTAGGATACACTGAAAAACCCTGGGTATGTTGAAACAAGTACAGTCAGGCCTTTTGTTCTAGTTCTTTTTGTGCAGAATCATCAAACAGAGCATCAATGCATCAGAGAAATAGGTGAAAGATAACATTGCATGATCAGCATAAGTTATAGGTAAGGCACGGCTTCTTTCATTGATGATATACACACACACAGAGACGATGCACACATATAAATACATTACTTTTGTAGTGAATATGTATGCTCTCTCATAATGCCCTGAACATAATCTCACATCCCATGCGATAGTCATGGTAGACTCTATTCCCTGCATGCGTTCATGCCTCTGCTCAGCTTCCCTTTTCTTTTGGGATTCCCTAATCATTTCTTTAAAAGTGTAAGTAGTGCTCATCCTTGTGCCAACTGAAATGGCACATCTTCTGGGAAGATGCCCTAATCAACCTTCTCACAGACTCAGTCCCTTCTCCCTAGGATGCCGCTACACTTCACAGTTGCCATACCATTTGTCCTAGAGTTGGCTCCATGCATGTATGCCTTCTCCTTTCAACTATAGGGTTTTATTGTTTTTTGTTTTTTTGAAGCAGAACAGATGTCCTGGATATTTTTATATTCTTGGAGCCAGGACAATATTGTGAAGTGTAGGGATCCAGTAAAGTTGATTTAAATGATTTGATTGGAGGCACACTAAAGCACCAGAGATTCTATCAAGGACTTGAAAATGGACCAGGAATAAAACTAGTATAAGGTTCTTGAGAACATGACTTTCCTTCTGTCCCAGAGGTCAGTATATTATAACACTAAATACTTGGGCTTTGCAGTCAAACCGTAGCCTTGCTAATTTTTAGACCTGTAATCTCAGAAAATTATGTAACTTCTTTAAGGGCCAAAAGTCCCCACCTCATAGAGTCATTGGGGGGATTAAATGAAATGATATATACAAAGTAAGTGATATAGTGCTTAGGTTATAGCAAGATCTTAATCAATATGAGTGGCTATTATTAATCCATTTTATTTTTTGTACCTAGCAAGACCTCATTAGTAATTATTGATTAAATGGATAAATCGTGGTCTTCTAATTCTCTTTATTAACATCATCTGGTGTGATTATTCCAAGCTGCTGACCACCAAACCAAAATGCTGACAAGAACATAGTTCTGAGAGCACACAGGTTCTGTGTTATCTCACTCAAGAAAAATCACTAGTTTATTGTGGCCTTAAAAAAAAGAACCCCGCAGGACCCATTCGTCAAGTCACTCATGAGTGAAATAGTCAGTGTGTGTGTAACATGCCTTAATCCAAAGGCAAGCAGGCCTCCCCGGCTACTCCTTGGAAGGGTGATTTGGATTTATGTCTCTCTCATCTATGAATTGCCTAGAACATGACATGAAAACAAATGAATGCCTTAATGATTATTAGCTGTCACAGCGAGGGAACTCGTTTTTGTGAAATACAGAAAATAGTAGTCTTCTCAGGAGCTGAGCAGTGGGAAAAGGGACAACAAAAGAGGACCAGCATTAAAATGGAATATTCACAACCTCTCCTTCCTTACAAAGCAGCTCTGAGCTTTACTGGGATTAAAGCTGCTGTTTAATGGATACTCTGCTCAAAACCTCAACTGAGGAAATCTAAATTCAAATAAAATACCTGTCTCACCGACTGAATACCCTACCCTCAAAGAGGATCTTTCTTTAAACTATGTATCAAGCATATTCATGTCATAAATCCAAGTTGAAAATATGCCTTTAGTGGGTGTGTACTCCTTCTAGATGCAAAGCATTACACATGAACCTAATATATACACATAGCTATCAGCTATGTGAGTCTTCTTCCCACATAATTTCCACAATCATGGAAGTACAGGAACTGCTAATACTGTCTAGGAATTTCTCTCACTAGGATAGAATCTTAGCTTGCCAACATCAAATAGTTGAGACAATCATTGATTCTAGAAATTGAAATTTCCATAATTTGCTGTATAAAGTTCAGCCAGATGGCACCAATCTGTAAACACTGGCCTGCTATTGCAGCAGATTTCATGTCTATCACTCAGTTTGCCAGCAGATCTACATACCCTCACTGTGACATACTACCAGCTCCAAGTGAGACAGAGGAAAGGTGATGGCACACTGATAATCAGGGAGAAGTGAGAGTGTGGAGAAAAATGTATCAAAGAAAGGATTTCCAGTGAATATAAAATAATGAAATCAAGTTTCTTACGGGAGGAGTAGATGGTCTCTGAAGGTATTTCTAAGGAAGGAGATTCAGAAAATGCCTATGTAAGGATAGCACTGCTTGAATTAGGATGCACACCTCTCCAAAGTCATTTCTGAGAAGACCACGTTCATTTAAATGTGGGAATTCTGGTTTGAAAACCATGAACTACTGTTTTCAGTCGTTGACTATGGGGGAAAAGGATGAACTAGGCATCATTATCATCAGTTTCAAGGGAAAGAACTGACCCAGAAGCTGACTTTTGAATTTGTAGATTCCCGATAAAACTCACTGTAGAGTGTCTTTGAATTTTGCTACTAAATTTGCCATTTAGGTTTTAACCACTGTGACTCAAAATAGCATGGGTATAAGGTCAAAAGGTGAAAAAGCAAGGGGAAATAAGGTTGGGTTTATGCATTTAAAGTCAAACATGCTTTGTAGATTACTTATAGATACATTAATTTATATAATAAATTAGGCTAATGAGGTGAAGAAAGAAGAAAATTAATTTCTGACTTGTTGCAATAAAAATGTCAGACATTATGAAAAAGGAAGAAAACAGTTTTGTACAGTAAGCTTTATCTTTTAAAAAACAACTTTGTGCCAAAACCAGTTTGGCTCAGTGGATAGAGCATCGGCTTGCGGACTGAAAGGTCCCAGGTTCGATTCGTCAAGGGCATGTACCTGGGTTGCGGGCACATCCCCAGTAGGAGATGTGCACGAGGCAGCTGATCGATGTTCCTCTCTCATCGATGTTTCTAACTCTCTATCTCTCTCCCTTCCTCTCTGTAAAAAATCAATAAAATATATATATATATATTTTAAAAAAAACAACTTTGTATTTGGTTATGGTTGGTGTTCCTCTCTTCAATTGTTTTAGTTTGTATAAATATTTAGTGTTCAGTAAGTTGTATATTTGTGGTTCACTCTGTGAAAATTGAACATTTTGTTCAATTTTTGAACTCCTTATAATATCACTATTTCTACAGGAAAATTAGTTTTAATTTATATCACTAAATCAGGTATATACCTCACAATAATTCTTAGAACTGCATGTTTCTGTTCACTAGGATAGGGAATGTTCCAAAACTCTAAACCATGTCTACCTAATAACAAAATAATTAGTTTATTACATTCAGTGGGTGGTGTTAGGGAATCATACTGGTTATTTATGTTGTCTGCATAAGTTTGGAAGTCTATCTTTTTTGATATAAGTATTGCTATCCCAGCTTTTTTTTCCCACTTCTGTTTTCAGGAAATATCCTTTTCTATCCCTTTACTTTCAGATTGTGTCTTTCAATCTGAAGTGGGTCTCTTGTAGGCAGCACATGTACAGGTCTCATTTTTTAATGCATTCAGCCATCCTTTGTCTTGTGATAGGAGCATTTTAGTCCATTTAGATTTAAAGTAATTATTGATAGTTATGCAGTTATTGCAGTTTTATTGTTTTCTGATAGTTTTTCTAGTCCTATGTTCCTTTATTCTCTTGCTTTCTTTTCCTGTATGTTAATGATTTTCTATAGCGTTGTGTTTGGATTCCTTTCTCTATTTCTTGTACACCTGTTTGAGTTTTTTTTTGTTTGTGGTTACCCTGTGTCTCATGTATGCCAAGCTATGTTTATGGCAATTTTAGGTTGATGGGTACTTACGTTCAGACACATTCCCTTCACACTTACCTTACTGTCATTAATTTTACTTCTTTTTTTGTGTGTGTTTCCCTTAATGTATTGTTGTAATTACACATTACTTTTCTAATTTTGCCTCTTAACTTTTATATTAGCTTTATAGTTGGTTGATTTTCTGCTTTTACTGCCCTGTGTCAGTGAGAATTCTTTCTTTCCTATATTTTATCATTCATATTTTAAATCTTTTATTCTTAAAGAAGTCCCTTTAACATTTCTTTAGTGGTGATGAACTCCTTTAGCTTTTTCGTGTTGGTGATACTTTATTTTCTTCTTCTTGTCTGAGAGACTCTATCTCTCTTTCAATTCTAAATGATAGCCATCCTGGGTAGAGTAATCTTAGTTGTGGGTGTTTGCTTTTCATCACTTTGAACATTTCATGCCACTGCCTTCTGACCTGCAAAGTTTCTGTTGAAAAACCAGCTGACTATATGGTTCAGGATGGAGAGTACTGCATGAGTCTAGGCTTAGTATCTTCATGTGGGCTCCAACAGCTACACTGCCTTATGATTCTGGATTCACTTTTCTCTCTCTTTAGACAAAATGATTTTACAGCTTTTTAAAAAATTAAATTTATTGGGATGACATTGGTTAGTAGGTTTTGAGTGTACAGTTCTATGATACATGATCTGTATATTGCATTGTATTTCCACTGTCCAAAGTAAAATATATCTGGCCCCCTTTATCCTTTACTACTAAATCGATACAGACACTATGGAAAACAGTATGGTAGTTCCTTAAAACGTTAAGAATAGAGTTACCCTATGATCCCTCTTCTGGGTATCTACCTGAAAAACTCAAAAACATTTATTCGCAAAAATATATGCACCTCTATGTTCATTACAGCATTATTCACGTTGGCTAACACCTGGAGACAACCAGAATGTCCTTTGATAGAGGACTGGATAAGGACAATGTGGTACATATATACTATGGAATACTACTCAACCATAAGAACAGATGAAATACTGCCATTTGCAACAACATAGGTGGAACTTGTGAATATTATACTCACTTCTCTTAGTCTCTCCTCTTCAAAGTAAGGGTAATAATGCGTGACTCATAACCAGGTTTGTTTTGAGAGTCAAATGCAAAACATAT
Organism: Myotis davidii; assembly: GCF_000327345.1. Lineage (NCBI taxonomy): Eukaryota > Metazoa > Chordata > Mammalia > Chiroptera > Vespertilionidae > Myotis > Myotis davidii. The sequence continues at coordinate 6,182,467 of NW_006294778.1, forward strand.
TGAAAGTGGTTTGAATAAAGGTAAGCTTTTTTTAGGCTACGTCAAGAAGAGAATGTTAACAACAGTTACCCTTAGAATTAAATGTATGGGTACTACAACATAAGTCTTTAAATCTCTCTTAAAATGGGATGGTATGCTCACTTAAGGTTGCTAGATAATTAGTGTTTAATGGCCACAGGTTAATGTAGTAAAGAACTTTATAAAAGCCTCTTCAAATAGCTGCACTGTGAGCTTTATTGTATTTGATCATCTATGCCTTAGAGTATTTACGTAGGATTAATGAAATTAGACCTAGGCCAGGGGTACATTAATTCAGTTGTCTTGATTCAGTGGCACTTGACTCCTTGGGGCTACTTGAACTACAATGGCTGTAGAAAATGAATTAATTTGGCTCAGACTAGTAAACCAGAAGGCAGGACTGCTTATATGAGTAGGCAACAGCCCATGTGGGATGATTTCGGGAGCACTGAGAATACCCTATGATCCCAGCACATACCCCACTCCGAACAACAGACACATAAATCCCACAATTTGAATTAGATTATTTTGACATTAGCCAAACAGGGACATACTGTCCATGAAAATATGTTAAGATTTCTTATCTTTTTTTCAAGGGTATACCAGTGAAAGCCAGGGGACATGTTATAATTTTGCCAAGGCTTTCTCTGACCAGAAATACAGAGCTCTGGCTTTGGGAACCATTGAGATGATGCCACAGAACTGAGCTCCGAGGGAGTCGAGTTCACCCAATTTGCTTTGCAGTTATGTAGACACTGGTCATGTCAATAGCCAGGAAATAATCATTCAGTTACTTATTTCACAAATATTTATTGAGTACCTCGTGGGTACTCAGCACAGGATTACATATTTCCCATATAGAATGTGCAGAGTCTACATATAAAGACATAAGGGGAACCGGATCATAGCTATTCTTTTACAAACTCATAGAAGTGCCATTTATCTACACTACATCCTGTACCACTGTTCTGCTACACACATTACAATGCCACACCACCCATTTCTGAATTTATAGTCGTTAGGGCATGAGGAAAATGGTTAATTGTTGCTCTCACATTGGATTCCATTTAAAACTTGTCTGACTGCCATTCCTTTAATAGCTCAGGATGCGTTCACTTTGACAGAAAGTGCTATAATCATAATTCCACCTCCCCCACCACAGGCCTTCGTGTCCCAGGTTTGTGACCCAATTCCTCCAATGCAGAGGTTTCTGTCTGAGTGCCTAACACCACACAATGGCTAGGCAACGGAGATTCCATGATGGTTTTACAGCAAACTTACTTTTGCCCAGCTTCTCCTTGGCCTGCACAAGGTCCATACTTATAAGCGTATACCAAGCGAGGAATAAAGTCAGATGTTATCGCTATGACAAACGCATTTGTAATAACAGAGAGAATTCCGATGCCTTCAAGAATTCCATACCAAATTCCTATTCAAAGAGAAGTGTTGTATTAATTCCAGACACACAGCAGAGGTACTAAGTATGAAATTAACCAAGGTGACTAATTTTAAATAGGTCTTTCTAAGGGTCCTTTCATCTTCCCCAATACATTTGCAAACAGGAGTAAGAATGTGTACTTGCGAACACTTGGCAATGAAGGAGTTTTCTGTGAAAGTGCCAACACTCATGACTTAAAAACTCAATCAGGATCAGGCATACATAGAGAATTCTGGTCAAAGATAAGGCACCCAAGCCCCCTCTGATAAGGCTGGCACATGCAATGTCATGCTGCCACCAGCTCCTTAGGGGTACAGACAGGGTTCCTCTGGTTCATCAGCGGGTCCAGTTCCTGACACACTGACCCAGGAGAGGTGCTCACTGAATGTGTGTTTATTTCCTATGGAGGTTAAAAGACCCCTGTGAGCCAAACACACCCACACTCAAGCCTCTTCCCCACACACTGGCTGAGCACCTGCCTGCCCTGGACTCAGTACTGGATGCAGAAGTGAATACAAGTCAGACTCTGATCACAGGCAGCTCTCAAGAGGCTGCACCTGATTCAACTCAGCATCTCTAGTCAAAGACCAAAGGTCATCTCTGTCTTTAGGGAAACGGGATCATGCCTCATGTGACTCACACTTTTAAGTTAAGCTGGAAGATCTACTTAGAAAAGAAAATAAGGGATAATCAAAAATTTAGATTCCAGTCTTAAGATAGAAATAACTAAATTGAGACTCTATTTTTAAGTATAACTTTTCTAGCACTGGAAGAGATAAGTCTCCAAATAGGCAGCTCTACTTCTTATCTGATATTATTTAAAGCTAACACAATTATTCTTTTGCAAGAGTTAGTTGAATCACCTTACATGGGAGCCATAAGTAAAAAAATCTAAAGTTCATAGTTGTTTTTATTTTATCTTCCGAATGGTTGATATCTTTTAAAACACATCCAACTTACCTATGTCTTTGGCCCTTGAAGCTAAAGGTCGCCTCCATTGTGTGACAAATTTGTAAGCATCAAGTCGAATTTCAATTACGTTATTCAGTAAGGCCAGAAGTGGTGCTAGGGGAAAAGCTGCCACGAAGATAGTTGTGAATCCAAACTGAAGAACTGGAGGAAAAACGAAACAAGTGTATTGGTTTCCCATGATTATTTTCGAAAGAATAATATGAATTTCTCATTGTTTTAACTCATATTCCCCTCCTAATACCAAAGCACAGGGAACAGAAAGATGGGCAGGTATTGAAAAAAGAGGCAGTCCTGGGCCTAGGAGCAATGATCATACCTAAGGTCCAAGATCTGGTTTTCTATATACCATCTATAATAATAAAAGCATAATATGAAAATCAACCGAACAGTGGGACGACCTTCCAGATGAAGCTGGGGCTGTGAAGGCCTATTCTTGCATGAATTTTATGCATCATGCCTCTAGTTGTCTAATAAAAGGACAAGACATCCTTGGAGAAATGTTTGATTCCAGAGCTATGGTAGAGAAAATACCAGATGAGCCTGGAATATCTTGTGATGTCAGAAAGTTAGGAAGTGCTTTAGTGGTGCTCACAAGTACATTTCATGATATGGGAGAGTTGAGAGATTGGTTGGTGGGGACTTAGGGGGTTCTGTGGGGGACAAAGGAGAAAGTTGGGGAGCATCTCAGAGTGGAAATGAAAAAAAATACAACTAAAGGAAAAATGGGAGTGGTTATCAAAAACAAACTGTGCCTCTTTCATAATTTTGCTTCAGGTACACACTCTAGGAATACTATACAGCAATGAAAATGAAGTACTACTACCTGTAACAACATGGAAGAATCTAATCCACATCATATTGAATGAAAAAAGGCACTTACAAGAGTATGTATTGTACAACTCCATGTATGTGGAGATTTAAAAAAGGCAAAATTAATATATGATGTTAGAAGGATATGGGAGAGTTGAGAGATTGGTTGGTGGGGACTTAGGGGGTTCTGTGGGGGACAGAGGAGAAAGTTGGGGAGCATCTCGGAGTGGAAATGAAAAAAAATACAACTAAAGGAAAAATGGGAGTGGTTATCAAAAACAAACTGTGCCTCTTTCATAATTTTGCTTCAGGTACACACTCTAGGAATACTATACAGCAATGAAAATGAAGTACTACAACCTGTAACAACATGGAAGAATCTAATCAACATCATATTGAATGAAAAAAGGCATGTACAACTCCATGTATGTGGAGATTAAAAAAAGGCAAAATTAATATATGATGTTAGAAGTCAGGAAAGTGGTTAGGGAGGGTGTTATGACTGCAAGAGGAGACAAAAGAGCCTCTGTGACAGTGGCAATATTCTACTTCTTGATCTAGCTCACAGGATGGAAAACATTCCCTGTAAAGAGCCAGACAGTAAATATTTCTGGCTTTTCAGGCCATACAGTCTGTCAAAACTACTCAACTCTGCTGCTGTAATGCAAAGGCAACTACGGATAATATGTAAAACAAAAACAAAAACAAAACAAAATGGTGTTTCTGCGTACCAATAAAATGCTATTCACAAAAACAGTGGCCTGGTTATGGCCTACGAACAGTAATTTGCCAACCCTTCTCCTACATAGATTGGTTACATTAGTGTAAAAATTCATTGGTTGTACACACGGTTTATATACTTCTCTCACTATATATTATATGTCAATGAATAATTTTTTAAAAAAATACAACAAAGCAGAAAGTCATTAAGAAATTACAAAGCAATAAGAATGAAAGTAGGAAGTGAGAGTTTACTGAGACTTGTTTCTTGCTGCCAAGACACCACAGTATTTGGGAGCGCTCCAGTTCTGGCCACACAAAAGCTTCTTTGCAAGCACTCAACACACCAACATTATTTGTCATTTCCTTCTTTATGGGAGAAGAGTCCATTAAGAGACCTCAAAGCATTTCTCTTAATGAATTCTCTTTATTAAGTTTTATTGTGAATGCCCAAATTGATTTCTTCTCCAAGTTATATCGCTCAGCCATTTTGTAATTGAAACTCTGAAAATACCAGTAGATACTTAGGACATAAGCAATCTAAGACATAGGACATAAGCAATCTAAGACATACTAAGCATGAATTCTATTGCTCCTTTAATTTTCAGATTCCACAGAAAGAACTGCTACTTTCAGAAGTAATGCACCTTGCCCATCCCTACCCCCAATTTCCACCCCAATGTTGCAAAGCTTAAACACAAGTTAAGAAAGAAAATCTATACACAATTATTATGCTAGGGGATTCTGTTAGGTTTTCTCCCCTAGGAGATAAGATTAGGAAAATAATAAGATAATTTGTACCAAGAGCATACTATCTTTTCTGCCCTAGGAGATAAGATTAGGAAAATAATAATAAGATAATTTGTACCAAGAGCATACTATGAACCAGGCATTTTCCTAATCCTTTTCCATGCATTAACTCTTTTAATTCATACAAAGACCCTATGAAGTAGTTATTCTTATCATTACCACTTTAGAAATGAGGAAATTAAGACAAAGGGAGATTAACCACCTGAAGTTTCACAGGTAATACGAGATAGGGCTGAGATCTAAACCCAGGTAATCTGTTTGCAGACCCCATGTTCTTAGTTACATACTACAATAAATAGCTTGGGTCTGATTACAGAGAAATCTGGTTTCTTAAATAAAAGTATAGCATAGCTTAGCAGTCCTTGCTTCCTGCCAACCCACTG
>NW_006294778.1:6187958-6194315 GCF_000327345.1 Myotis davidii
GATGGTCTAGATCAGGGGTGAGGAACCTTTTTTCTGCCAAGGGCCATTTGGATATTTATAACAACATTCGCTTATTGTAATTCACTTAATATAAATTTATGTTGCTATGAAAAAAGCTCCTAGATTTATTGAATTTCGAATCCCACCTGTGGTGCCTTAGCAGGACCAGACCAAGTAATTTTGTGGGCCGGACATTCCGACCCCTGGCCTAGATAATAACTGACATATGCTTAGTTGAGTGTAGCCAGAGAGCTAGAATTTGCATTTCTATGGACTAGGATAAAGGATGAAGTAGAATATTTCCATACTCATTTCTAAGTATTCATCAAAGAGTCCGTAGGCATTCATCGGCTGAAGATTGTAGTCCTTTTCCCATTGTGGGAATCTTATTTTCCTTTCGGGCCCATGCTCTAGTCGCACTTTTCTTCTAGTCCACCAGTTCTGAATTAACCTGCACAACAAGGTTAGTGTCTTTAAAAAAACATGTAACTGTTCGTAGGACTTAAGTTAGACATAGAAGCGTTTGAATATAGACTCACAGTTTAAAAAAAAAATAATTGAGGACAGGCTGCTAAGGAAAGAAAGCCTTGGAAAATAACAAGGGAGGCTGTGATTCACGTGAGTAAACAGAATGATTGATGAACTTAGTTGAGTCATTCACGAAACTGTCATGAGATCAGTGCTGTCTATGAGGGTTAGAAAAAGGACCAAGAACATCTATAAACTACCCCCTATCTATAAAGCAACACCCAGATACGTGAGAAGAGGAAGATGTGGCCTCACTGGCTTAATTTAAGAGCCATGAGCAGTCTCATCATATGGGTGCTAACCTGGGCAGTGGCCGGGGGCGGGGGGCCGGGGGAGAGGAGGTTAGGAAATCTGCAAACCCACAGAATGCTTCCTCTCTGGCACATGGAAGCTTGCAGTTCCACAGCCGGACTGGCCTGCTTTGGACTTGAGCTCGACAGAGGCTCTGACTCCCAATAAAATGCACGTCACCCTGGGTAGGTCAGCACATTAATCCTTAGCAGTGCCTGGGAGCGCATCTTATATGGAACAGGGCTGAGGAACTGGGGGGCGGGGGGCAGGTCTGTGCGCTGTTCGGGATAAGGAAAGGGTTGAAGGTTTCTGGGAGTAGACATGCCAAAAACTAAACGTGAAATAAAGGAAGTGAGAGGCTGGGTCTCAAAGACAAACTCTGCCTACTTCACAGTTTTGCTCTATGTCTACATTATTAAACAATAAAAATAGGTCTCTTGATATCCATGACATTTTGATAAATTATGGTTTAAACTTTAAAATAATGCTTCTAAAGGTTTGATTTTATGCTTTATTTTTTTAAATGTTTTATAGAAAACATGAAACACTTGGAATAAGTTTTCTAAAGATAAACCTAGAAGAGAAAATGCCAGTAGTGATTCTGGTAGGAAGATAAGAGATCACTTTTCAAAATGAACCAAGTTCCAGCTAATTTTTCGGGTTAAGTGGTCCTCCGTGGGCCCCTAAAGACATCTATGGAGACACCGAGCTGACACAGAAATCAGTAGGTGTCTAATTAAAGCAGAAATAGGAGTGTTGCTGACTTATGTCCCTTTAAAATGTAACTGACCAGAGCTGAGCAAACACAGCAGAATTCAAGGTTATCCTTGCAGAAGTGATGTGAGTTCCTGCCCATTGTCATCAACATAAACTATTAGCACCAGGTAATAATATTTTTCCTGATTAAGATATGCTGACTTCGTCATACTCAGGTTTTTTTTTTTTCTGAATCCCTAAACTTTGCTCCTTCCCACAAGTTTCTTTTCTGTACAGCCTGAATGTAGTTATAAAAATTGCTGTGCCTGACTTATCTCAGGGATGGGCGAGTAGAGATCTAGTTAACGTGCTACAGAGATTTGTAATGCTGGCGCTAGAGCGTCAGAGACATCACCGGAAGCAGTGTGCATGCAAGTGTCCCATATTGAGGGGCTCAATATTCTTAAAAAGTATTCACTTTTGCTCATGGACTTGTGCTAAGTCTTCCAGAAGAGCCAGTGTGTATCATTATTATTTTTGTTATGGCAAAGACTTTTTAAAAATTGATTATTTTAGAGGGAGAGGGAAACATTGATGTGAGAGCGGAACAATCTTGACTGGCTGCTTCCTGCCCGCCACCCACTGGCGACCGAACCTGCAACCCGGGCATATGCCCTAACTGGGAATTGAACCAGCAACCCTTTGGTGCACGGGATGATGCTCAACCAATTGAGCCACACCAGCCATGGCCAATGTTAGTTATTTTCATGAATGTCTTTGAGCATAACCACTTAGCTCCAAGGACAGGCCCTGGCTGAGCTGCTGAGTCTGCACTGCTTATCTTACTTCCATGCCTAGAAAAGCCATAATGAGCAACGCTGCCTCTCAAGCACAGACATGAAGGTACTTACGGGTAGCCAAGCTCCATGAAATTATTCCAGGTCTGCTTTAGCACCATTATAATACCCATCTGCATACAGAGGTCAATAAGGCATCCACTGGGGTGGCACTGGGAGGTAAGCAAACACAGAAATCCAAGAATCAACGGAGAGGAAGAAACGGTATCTGGTTTCTAATCTGCACAAAGTTGCCCTTTGTTGATGCAGTTTAATGCAGGCCTTCAGGAAACAAGGAATGATGGGAGAATACAGACCTCTTCTAGTCTCCACCGGTTTATCAGCCTCAAGTAGGCACCTGGGTGTCCTGCAAATCTTCGTGCCGTGACAGGTCTGAGGGAATGAGGAAACTCTACAGAGCTTCTCGAATTCTCCAGGGGAACTGCCTCTTCTGGCCTTTCTGTCTGCTGCCAGGCACAGTTCTCATTGAATTACTGGTGCAGTGACAGGTCTGAGGGAATTAAGGAAACTCTACGGAGCTTCTGGAATTCTCCAGGGGAACTGCCTCTTCTCACCTTTCTGTCTGCTGCCAGGCACAGTTCTCATTGCTGGCTGTGACTCTGGACATTTTCTGTTGAATATTAAGTGCTCTGGTCTCTGCCTGTGGGCAAGGCCTGTGTAAGCAGCAAAGTGGACTGAAACACATTCTGATCTTTTGAAATAACACTAATGCTGGTTTTTTTTTCAATCAAATGATTTGACTAGGATTCCATTCTGAAGCACTTAATACTGTGGCGAGGCTGCTGCATTCATCTGACCAAAACCCAATCCCCATCCCATCTGTTCAGATCACACGAAAGGAGCTCCCCTGTTGCCCCCGCAGCCAGTGGTGACCCCTGAGCTTTCTGTCCCCGGCCCAGAAGTGTGGGGAGATCTGATTCCTACCTTCCGAGGAAGAACGCGATGTAAAACGTGGAGCTGTTCAGATTGACAAACTGAAAAAGAAACATTTTCAGGGTGAAGCTGTTCTCCCACTCCGACTCCGTGCGAGGCTGTTCTGTGAACAAAAAGGGAGCCGAGTTTGAAGGCTGCCTCGGATGCCTGCTTCACTCCCCCGTCCTTTTCCCCATACACACAGGGTGGGAGCAGAGGCGGGCTAAGGAGGCCCAGTTTGCCTATAGATGGGGCCTCAGTGGCCCATCCATGGGATCCTCAAACTTGCAGACCAGCCCAACAAGGGTTTGGTGGGAAGCGGCTACTGAATTGGCTGAGGGGTAGAATATCCAGTTTGTTCCACGGACACAGGGACCTGAGAGCCTGGAGTAGAGACAGTGGGGCTGAAGGAGCCTCATTCCCAGGCTTGGCTCCCTGCAGAAGACTTTCCTTTTGCTCTTAGTCTCTGCCTATGGGTAAGGCCTGAGTGGCGCCAGGTCCTCTCCCAGTTCCTAATAGTTCCTTGGCCTTGACTTTTATTGCTGAAGAAATACCAGATGCTCATGGGGAGAGGGCGTCAGATCCCCATCTGAGTGCTGAGAGCATCTGACTACCTGTCATCCTCAGCCCTCGTGTTTCACTCTCACGGACAACTAACCAAGACGACCTCATCTTTACAGCTTTTACTGTATATCATCATCTATGTCAGTGGTTCTCAACCTTCCTAATGCCACGACCCTTTAACACATTGCATACTGCATAGAAATCTCTAAGACATACGCCAGGGACCGCACATTTCTGGGCAAACTGCACGTTATTTAAATCATCATAATGCACTTTAGGTGTTGTTTTTCAATAATTATAACATTATTTACAAAAACAATCAAACAATTAAACAATTAAGTTCCTAGTACTTTTTTAACCTATGGTACTGCATAAAACATTTTCCTCTATGAAGAGGGACTAAACAAAATTTACACAAGTATCTAGATTCGCTCCTTTTTCCATGGGCGTGAAAAACGAGAACACTCGTGAGCGGTCCTTAACAGATGCTGCACGAAACACGAGAAAACTGAGCGGTACGAAATGTGTTAATACAGTTCCCCGTGTTGTGGTGGTCCCCAACCATAAAATTATTTTCATTGCTACTTCATAACTGTAATTTTGCTACTGTTATGAATCGTAATGTAAATATCTGATATACAGGATGTATTTTCATTATTACAAATTGAACATAATTAAAGCATAGTGATTAATCACAAAAACAATATGTAATTATATGTGTGTTTTCCGATGGTCTTAGGCGACCCCTGTGAAAGGGTCGTTCGACCCCCAAAGGGGTTGCGACCCACAGGTTGAGAACCGCTGATCTATGTCTTATAATTTCCCGACCTCACTCAGGTGCCAATCCTCACCTCCTTATATCCTGACTTCCACAAAGCAAACACTCTTTGAATATTGTAAGTGCGGACCAAACCTCCAACGTGGCAGCTCATGTCAAATGCACAGATCCTTCCCCCAGGACCTGCGTCCTCACCCCCAGCAAGACCAAAGAAAACATGTAATGCAACCACACTTTCTCTGTTTCCACATTCCCTGAGCTTCTTTTTTTTAAAATATATTTTTATTGATTTTTTTACAGAAGAAGGGAAAGGGATAGAGTGTTAGAAACATCAATGAGAAAGAAACACCGATCAGCTGCCTCCTGCACACCCCCAATTGGGGATGTGCCTGCAACCAAGGTACATGCCCTTGACCGGAATTGAACCTGGGACCCTTCAGTCTGCAGGCTGACTCCCTATCCATTGAGCCAAACTGGTCAGGGCTCCCCGAGCTTCTAATTGCTCGATTACCATTTCAACCCATGCATTCCTTTTCCATGAAATTATAGCTCAAACTGCTTCCTAGGAGCCTATCAGAGAAAGGAGGGGAGAGAGAAAGAAGATCTGATTGAAAATGGTTGATATGTCAGCTTCGGAAGCAAGGCTGCACTGCTGTGGAGGGAAGAAAAGAACAAAGGGTTTTAGCTTTATTTCACTCCTGCTACTGAACTCTTGGCTACAAGGAAGGTCTCCCAGGTTGTCAGCCAGCTGGGCAGGTTCCCAGGTGTCCCCACCACAGCTGGACTGGGCCGTATCTCCCCTGGCATCTTTGCCAGCCTGGATCAAGGTGCCTCTGGGTACAGCCTACCAAGGCAGAGTTACCTCTTTCTATCTTTTTGGTAAGGGATGCTGGAAAATTTCAATGACATTAAGGGAAACAAGCCACATGTGTACCTCTGAATCTGGTACATAGCAGGCCTCAAAAAATGACATCTTTTTTTTTTTATGACTCGTCCGGGTGAATGTTATTTTTATGTGTCAGTGATGGTTCGCCTGCCCACATTCCCGGTAGAAGGACTGCAGTCTTGAAAGCAACTACTCTGCCGTGCTTTTTATATCCCATGGAAACGTGGTACATTGTTACTAGTGAATAAATAAAAATTATAGGCAGTAGCAAACGGGCACTTTTCTAACTGATTCTGGGCACTTTCTACGCATGTACTTTGGGGACAGTATGTATTTTGTGTATTAAAAGAAAACCTACTTTACATTAGCTCATGATAGATCAAGTTAGTGACAGGCTTTAAATCTTTTGATTGAAAAGACCCCCCGATGATTAGGCATATTTAAAATGTCCGGCTGAGGGCAATAAAATTGCTGTGTGTAACTCAAAATAAAGGGAATGCTGTATTTATTTTCAGCAGCATTTCAAAAATGAATCTTTGAAAAGGTACTTTTCAGACCACAATACTGTACCATGAAAGAAAAAGGGTTTCACTTACCTAAATTGGTCAGAAAAAGCGCAACTTTTTCATAGAGCTGTAAAATAAAATTCACACATTTAACAAATGAACTGTAGGTGTTCTAAAATCTGTAATTATCAAGGCGACACGTAATCAAGTCATGAGTGAAAATAATTTCATTATCCATCCATTGCTCAAACAAATTAATGTGAACAATTGTGTCCTTTAGGGCAAGAAAGAAAGCCACAAGGTCCCATTTTACTATTTCAGAAATCTTTTCCCTCTGGA
>NW_006294778.1:6194646-6195718 GCF_000327345.1 Myotis davidii
GCCATTTGTCCTGAGGGCAGAGGTTCTGCAATGAGGAGGGTGCCCCGTCCTAGGCTCCCTGCTTCAGGGCTGACATGTGCGCCCTGAGACACTTCCTGCTCACGAAACCTCTTCACTCTGAGGAGGGAGTCGCCGTCCAGGCCCGCAGAAATGCTGGGGGTGCTGGCAAAGGGGTGTCATTCATAAGGTTCCTGAGAACTGCTGACCGTGGGCATTCATGAAAAATGTGAATTGTTGAGTGACGTCCGGAGCTAACCTCTTCACTCTGTATGTTTTCCCCGCTGCTTAGACAGTGGTTCTCAACCTGTGGATCACGACCCCTTTGGCGGTCGAACGACCCTTTCACAGGGGTCGCCTAAGACCATCCTGCATATCAGATATTTACATGACGATTCATAACAGCAGCAACATTACAGTTATGAAGTAGCAACGAAAATAATTTTATGGTTGGGTCACAACATGAGGAACTGTATTTAAAGGGCTAGAAGGTTGAGAACCACTGGCCTATAGGATGGTGATAAATGCCAGAGAGAAAAATAAAGCAGGCAAGGAGATAGGAAGGTGTCAGATGGCAGGAGTGGGTTGCAATTTTAAATTGAATGACAAGGGAAGCCATTAGAAAGTAATGTTTGAACAAAGACCCAAAGGAGGGGAGGGACCAGTTGCTATGCAGACTGGGAAGGGAAGACTATTCCAGGCAGAAAGAAGAGCAAGTAAGAAGTCCTAGGTTGAGAACATGCCTGGCCCATCCGAGGAGCCAAGGGAAGGCCAGCGAGGAGCAGGAGAATCCGGTGAGCAGGGAGGGGACAAGGTCAGAGCTGTCACTGGGGCCAGATAGGGGAGAAGCCCAGAGGCCATGTGAAGATGTAAACTTTTGTTCCGAGCGAGAGGAAAGCCATTGGGCATTGTGAGCAGAGGAGTAACATGGGGTGACATCTGTATAAGTAAGAAGCTGGCTCTGGCCCAGCTGGTGAGGCTCAGTGGTTGAGCATCGATCTATGAACCTTGAAGGTCATGGTTGAATTCCTGGTCAGGGCACATGCCCAGGTTGTGGGCTCAATCCCCAGTGGGG
>NW_006294778.1:6195799-6197563 GCF_000327345.1 Myotis davidii
AAAATATACTTAAAAAAAAAGAAGAAGCTGGCTCTTTCTATTGTGATGAGTGCAGATTGAGGACAAACATGGAAGTCAGGAGACCAGCTAGGAGGGCACTGCCATAACCCAGGTGGGAGGTGGAGATGTGTGAAAAGTGATCCAATTCTGGAAACATTTTGCCAGTGAGAGTAACAGCAGAGTCAAGGATAACACCAAGGTTTTCAGCCTGAGCAACTACAATGGGGGAGGCTGTAGGAGGAGCTGGTTGATGCTGGAGGGAAGGTGGGGAGTCTGGGTTTAAATGTTAGGTGAGGATGGTAGAGTAGGTAGTTCGACATCCAGGATGAAACATACATTTGAAAACAGCCTGAAATCAACACAAGCAACATCTCAAGGAATGCTGTGGTTACTGGCAACCTGCATGTCACTCAGAATCAAAAGAAAAGGGGAACCAATACTGTTAAGCTATGTTACAGCTTCTGAACTTGGCCTTTAGAATAAATTCTTTTTCTAAATTTCCCCAAGAAATATTTAGTGTTGTCTTATTGGATAAATGAAAAAACAAAACGAAAACAAACTAAGGTTCAGAGAGGGAGAGTGGCTTGCCTATAAATCTGACACTAGAAAATCTCTGACTCAATTCCCAGACCTGCATGTATCTCATGCTGGGCACTTGGCTACATGACTCTCTGAGGCCAGGCTCCTTTAGCAACAGAAGAAAACTGCCACCTGCAGCGCACGTGTATGATGCGCTGGGCTGGCCACCTTCCAGTCACTTACCACATTCAGCAGCATGATGATACAGAAGTTGATGCACACAGCAGTCCCTGTGGTTGCAACCTGAGAGTTATTCCTGATTAATGCCCACTTGAAGGCAGCAAAAGTGCTGACGGTCACCACCCTGTAAATGACGATCCCAAACACAGCGGCGATCACCACGCAGATCTGGCAGGAAGACGGAAGAGACCCAGTGAACACGTTGCAGGAGGAGGGTTCCTGAGACATGGCAAAGTCTCTGATGACCAAAGAAAATAAAGCAACCGCGGTCCTGACTCAACAAAGCACAACAAAATGCATACTTTTCACTGTGGCTAATACTTTCTCTCGTCTGTTTGTATTTTCTTATTCAAGTGGAAAAGCTAGTGTTTGAAAGTTGGTAAGCTCTGTAAGCTATGGGGTAACATTTTATTAAGCAGCATATTAGTCTGAGCAGATGAACAAGTATTTATTACGGGAATCTTACGATGCCACTCTTCTGTTTAGAACTATTTACTGGTTTCCTTCTGGGTAGAATAAAAGCGAAGCCCTAATGATGACCTGTAAGACTCTCGACCCCACTGAGTGCCACTTTGCCCCATGCGGGGACTCCAGACTTTCTCTCATCTTTCCAATGGGCTTAGCACCATTAATCTTCTAGACCGTCTCCTTTGCCTAAAATGCTGACACACCCATTCCCCTGCCAAACACACTCGTTACTGCTACTCACCCTTCACAGCTCAGCTCCAAACCACCTCATAATTAAAGTTTTTTTCATGACTCCCCAGAATATTTTGTTTGTTATACAGCACCTATACCCTTCTTTCGGTGTCCTACTTAACATTTCCATCTATTTGTCAGTTTGATCACCGTCAGTCTCTCCATTGGGGCAGGGACGGTATCTGTAGGCTCCCGTGTTTTCTGCAGCCCCTTAGCATAATTACAGGTGTTACTCTCCATCAGGGCAGGGACGGTATCTGTAGGCTCCCGTGGTTTCTGCAGCCCCTTAGCATAATTACAGGTGTT
>NW_006294778.1:6197799-6198377 GCF_000327345.1 Myotis davidii
AGGGGAATGAGAGGCCAGGTCTGAGTCCTGGCTCAGCTACAACCTAAGCAGTACGACCCTGGACAGGTAGCTTGTCCTCTTCACGGCTCAGTCTCCTATGTTCCGGCTTCCTCATCCGGAGAATAAGGAAAGCTTAATCTACGTCTACAAATCTTGTTGCGAGAAACAAAAACCAAGACAATACCTTGGTAGTTACCAGTATAGAAGGCATGGCCAACACAGCTGCTTACAAAGCAGTCTCTGCCAAGGGCATGGGTCTGAATCTCGATCTGAGATGAGGGACCTTTGGGCGCCCTGCCTACCCTTTCATTTTCCCACTTTCCTTATAGCTGGAGGGAGGGGGGTCTGGATCTGCTGTAGTTTTGTCCTTCCCACTCCACTGACCTAGGATATATGTTTACACACTTGCATTTGAAAAGAGGGAAGGAGAACCCTAACTACCCCTTATGGTTCTAAAATGACATTTCTGAAAAATCTGCATGTGTTTTGTTTAGTAATTAACAGGGCCAAAGTTCATCACAAAAAGACCTCTTTTTAGGAAAAGCTAACAACCCGGCTTCAAGTTAGTATTTTTCAAT
>NW_006294778.1:6198868-6219696 GCF_000327345.1 Myotis davidii
ATATAGGATTTGCAAAATACATACTGGGTCATGAAAGAGAATATATTTCTTACATGGGCATGCTAAAAAAAAAGTTTGAAAAACACTGCTGTGGGTCCTGGCTCATATTCTTAGTTCCTTTCAGCATGGCATAGAGAGGCAAGTCAAAAGAATATTGGATTAAAGTAGAGGATCTGAGCTTTTGGCAGTTTACTGGCTATTTAGTGGCTAACTGGGCAAGCCCCTTAACTTTTTGCTCTACTTGTATAATCGGAAGAATATCCTTGTATCACCTCATGGAGTTGTGAGGAATATTGGATTAAAAGTAGAGGATCTGAGCTTTTGGCAGTTTACCAGCTATTTAGTGGCTAACTGGACAAGCCCCTAACCTTCCTGAGTCTCATTGCTCTACTTGTATAATGGGAACAATATCCTTGTATCACCTCATGGAGTTGTGAGGATTAAATCACAGAACATAAAAAGGATGTTTTGTAAAACTAGGCAAATGCATGACATAATTAGTGTTGCTACCATGTTAGAAGTGTGTACTGTATGAAGCAAATAAAAGAGTTCTGTAAAAAGGTTCCAAACCATAAAAAATATTCCTGATGCAGACACGATCAGTCGGCTGCATTTATCTGTAAACGCTTGGTATGGTTCTGGCTTTCCCGAAATGGGGTTCATCCGCTCCTTCTTGGAATACTTGGCTTCAAACTGGGGCCGTATTTCTTCCTAAAAAACAAACAGGCACATTTTATGCTCTGAAGAGGTGCGCACATGATAAGAAAAAATAATCATTTTTGATGATCTTTCTTTATTATCATCAAGGCAATGTGATTTAGACTAATAGTTAAATGGCTATTACCTTATGAAACTATGCTTGAAGAACGCTGAGATGAGAAAAGGGACCACCTGTCCTGTCTCAAGTGGTTTGAAACAACGTAGTAGCTTTTACTTTCATGACCAGGAAGTGAAACGGACACATGGACAAAGAAAGCTTCTGAACAGCAAAATGTTCAAAATTCATTATACATTTTTTAATTTTACTTTTTTTCTATTTCTTGACCTCTTAGCATTTGATATAACCAACCATTTTTCATCAATCTCTTCTCATGGTTCTATGATACATTTTTCTCAAATTTCATCTTAATGGCTGCTGCTTCTATTTCTTTTGCTTGTTCATCTTTTTTGAGCTCTAAATGGGTGTGCTTTTTTTTGGGGGGGGGTTAATCTTCACCTGATATTTTTCATTGATATATATATGATTTATTTATTTATTTTTTAAGAAAGAGAGTGAACTGTAGGGGAAGAGACAGAGAGAAACCTTGATGTGAAAGAGACATATCGATCAGTTGCCTCCCTCGTGTGTCCCGGGACGGGATTGAACCTGCAACAAGGTATATGCCCTTGACCGGAATCAAATGTGGGACCCTTCAATCCACAGGTTGAAGCTCTATCCACTGAGCAAAACCAGTTAGGACTCATTGTATGAGTTATAATGGCAATCCAACTCTTAGTATTCTCCAATCTTGTTTTTTTTTTTTTTTTCCTAGTGTAGGCATTGAAAACCATGGTTTCTCTATTTTTTTTTTTTAAATAAGCCCCTAAAGGAGTCATTCATGTTAACCACAGATTTTAAATGTCTTCTTAATTGGTATTGAAAACAAAGTAAATACCTTTCAAATCCAGCTAACATCAACGCTCCTCCACTTCTAAATCAAGCTGAGATTTTATTTCAATTAGTTGGGGCCCCATCTAACGTGAAAAGCAATTATGGGATTAGGAAAAGGTAATCAGCAAGAGGGTATGTTGAAGTCGTTCCAGTTAATTAAGTACATGTTGTATTTGAGTGTCTAACAAGAGGAGAGAAAGTGAGCGGAAACCCTGGTGAAATGGAGATTGAGCCAATCTAGGTAGAAACACTCAAGACTCGGATGAAGGTACCTGCAGAAAGCGAAGCAGCAGCTGATGGAAGATTGTGAAGAATGTGCACAGCCTGTAGCAGGAACGGCAGCCTGGCTGTGCCCAATGCTGGACTTCACTCAAGGGCAGGTCATAGGGAAGGGAAGGGGGACACAGAAACAGGTCCTGACTCCTTTCCTTTATTTTAGGCAGTTATACTTAAGGGTGTAAGTAGAACAGACCTAGAATAATCTGCTTCTTTGGGAAACTTCTAATTTGTCAGGCGGTGTCATTAAGAGCTGTTGAGTTAATCATCAAGCAACTGAGGCCAGTCACGGAGCCAGGCCTGTCTTCCTGGGTCTTATCAGCTGAACTTGTCCCCCACATGACTTTATATATTGAAGTGCTAACCCACAGGACCTCCGTATGTGACTGCATTTGGAAACAAAGTCTTTGCAGAGGTAATTAAGATAAAATGCGGCCAGTAGGGTAGCTCCTCACCCAGTGATGGCGAACCTATAACATGCGTGTCAGAGGTGATACGCGAACTCATTTTTTTGGTTGATTTTTCTTTGTTAAATGGCATTTAAATATATAAAATAAATATCAAAAATATAAATCTTTGTTTTACTCTGGTTGCAAAGATCAAAACATTTCTATATGTGACACGGCACCAGAGTTAAGTTAGGGTTTTTCAAAATGCTGACACGCCGCGCTCAAAAGGTTCGCCATCACTGTGACCTGACCCAGTATGACTAGTGTTCTCGTAAGGGAAAATTTAGACAGAGACACAAAGAGAAGAAGGCTCAGGGAGTAGATGGGCATCTATAAGCCAAGAGGAAGGGCCTGGAACAGATTCTTCCCACAGAGCCATAGAAGAAACCAACCCTGCTGATACCTTGACCTCAGACTTCCAGCCTCCAGAGCTCTGAGACAATACGTTTCTGTTGTTTACCTGGTAAGCCACCCATGTGGTACTTTTTAATAGCAGCCCTGGCACACGAATACCCCGGTTGACCCCTCAAGGAGGCATGCAGCAAGTCTGGGCATTTCTGCACAGCAAGCTGAGCAGCACAGGCTAGAAGAGACATTTCTACAGTGAATCTCAAACTGAGAACTGGAACTTCACATGGCTACTGAGGCAGGTCCTGCAAAATGTATGCTGAGTGAAAGAATGGTTCAAGCTTTTTTTTTTTTAATCCTCAGTTGAAGATTATATATTATTGATTTTACAGAGAGGAAAGGGGAGGGGGAGAGAGAGGGAGAGAACGAACCAGTAAGGACAGCAAAAGGGCCTTTCTTTTTATTTGCTGTGGCTTTCCACAATGTATGAGAAGCACCTGGTAATTAAAACCCTGGATTGTTAGCTTCTCTGAGTCAAACAGCTCCTCTGTTAAAACGGCAAGGCAAGGCAAGGCAAGCTACTCTCAAGGCTACATTCTTGCACTTCCCATCCTCCCTACTGTTTTTATAGCTCAGGGATAATTCACGCCAAGGAGTTTCTAGTTAGTAGAAAGTTCCCTTCTCCCCTCCCCTTCAAATATGCCTCTTTTGAACTCTTCATAACTTTTGCTCTAAGCATGTTTTATAGGTTTGAGAAAAATACTGATAAGACACTTCTGTAGGGCATCTGCCAGACTGTCTCCTGAAAAACAAACAAACTATAATTTTTCAGGACAAACACCCCTGGTACCTGCTCAACTTCAGCCCAATATCCTCCTCCCTTCCTTGTCGCATAGCAACAGCCAAAAGACTTAAAAGGGGAAGTTGCCCTTTGTTTATTGCCCTGTGCTGAATAGTGATACTTGACCCTTTCCTTTCATGGAAAGTAAAACAAACTTCCTCTCTGCATCTCTTCTTTTAGTTGTGAATTCTATCACAGCCCAGGTCACTGGCTAAACCCTAACAGAAACATTGATTGCTTGCTTTCCATAAGTGCCCTGACCTGGGATCAAACAGGAGTATGAATAATGCTCCAACCTACTGAGCCATCTGGCAAGAGCAAAGAATGGTTCAAGATTTTTTTTTTTAATGCTGTGCATTTACATGTGTTTTGTTTTGTTTTAGTATATCTTTATTGATTTCAGAGAGGAAGGGAGAGGAAGAGAGAGAAACATCAATGATGAGAGAGAACCACTGATCAGCCCTCTCTTACAGGCCCCCTACTGGGAATCGAGCCCACAATTCGGGCACGTGCCCCAACTGAAATCGAACCTGGGACTCTTCAGTCAGCAGGCCAACACTCTATCCACTGAGCAAAACCAGCTGGGGTTGGTTCAAGCTTTTTAACAGGGTTGGGAAGACAGAGGGCTCCAGACTTACAAGAGATGTTTATCCTGAGGGTACCTGCGCTTCGGGCCCACCAAAAGTGCCAACTGTGACTTTTAGACTGGTTTTGTCCAACTTACTTAAATAATTCCATACAGTATCACTGAAAGAGGAAAATTTAGAAACACCTCTTTTCTTTGGAAGTGAAAAAAGTCCAAAGATGACAGGATTGCTTGGTGGTGACTCAAATTCCCAGGAAATAAAAATCCCATTTGAAAGTCGTTCTGATGAACACGTGACAAGAAACAGCAGAACAGCTTCACCTGGGGGGAAGTCCCCATGCGGCCTGGAAGCTGTCGCTAAACTCCAGTCACCTGGACAGTTCAGAAATCGTTTACTGGGGAATACTTACAAAAACATGACAGAGTCCTTACCCAACAAACAAGGATTGCTGGAAATCCCAGTATTATTTCCAGATCTAGAACTGCCCAAATGTATTCAAGGGCATGAGGAGAAAAAGTTACCAGGTGTGATTTGAAGAAAAACAAACAAAAATACTTTTCAAAATGATCTCCACCACCGAGCCAACCACAGGGCTAAATTCTCATTTGTGTTTCCAGAATATTCCTTTTAACATATAAAAATATATATGCATAGCAGGAAAACACCCATTAAATACCCATCATCACAGCACATGTGATTAGTTTATCTGATTTTCTGCCACAACAAGGCTCTCAAGAAATGGGATTCAGGAAGGTAAGAGATAATGAATGAGAGGAAGGAAAGAAGAGTTCAGGCCTAGATTGGGCTGACAAGGGAAGTAGGGTCTGATGTAGTGACCAAGACCAGCAAGGGTGCGTGAGAGACTTCTGACAGGAATGGGGTGAGAAGAGGATGAAGACCAGACCTAGGTTGGGAGAGGGCACAGTGTATTGGCCTAAAAGGGGAGAGTGGTGGAGCTGGGAGGGGGTGGGGGGAACTTCAGTCTGAGGTTACCTCTCCTTGACAGACTTATCTAGAGCTGGCCCTGCATTTAGCCACACCCATCAAGGAGGCAGCTTGAGGAGAGTTTTCAGCTCAGCATTTCGCACTTCGGGGAATGCTGACTTTGTGCATGCCTCTGGGCTCTGTCCAGGGTCCTGGAGAGCTCCCGGAAACATTGCCCAGGAACAGTTCTCTTAGGGGGCATTTGCTTGCATGTGCCTAAGTTTGTAAAACTATCGCTCTCCTTCTGCTGAAGTGAAGCAATGGATAATATCGAAGAAAGCTAAACAAATCTTATTACCAATCCTTTGGATGCCTCTATTTAAAAGTAAAGTGATTTACTTAGCTATGGACTTTGATTCCACTAAGCAATCAAAAAAAAAATTTCTTTTTAATTCTGTTTGTGGTTTCTAGACTACTTAAGAGTTTTCTGCAAAAACAGATACCGCAATGCTTCATGAGTAAACCTGGCTTCTCTCACAGTGCAGGAAGTGATAACTGAAGGGGACTGTGTATTTCTTGGTGATTCGCTTTATAAAATTCCGGTGTAAATGATACAAACCTCTTCCTCTTCCCAGTCTATCAAATCCCAGTCATAAGCAATTACTGCTCGCCGTCTTTTCCAAAACTCCAGGAAAACTGTCGCTGGAACAAGCACAGAAAGACACGAACATTTGAACAAAAAGCAATGCTGTTAACTGTGCCGCTAAGTAATGAAGCCATTGCAAAGAATGACAGCTGTTTGTGTAAGCATCCTTGAGCATCAGAACTTCCCGCTAATCTAACATAAGTAGGAATGTTTTCAGAGAATTACCAAGCTTGTCTCCTGCATAATAAAAAATCAGAGATTTCATTTAGAATAAATTAAGCTAATTTGCAAGTCGAGACAGAACAGACTTATTAGAATGACAGGGCTCTCAGGATGTAAGAATACAGAAAACTCGGTTACTAACACCTTTCTAATTGATGGCATGTTTATTTTTAAAAGTCAGAGGCAGTGGCAAAAATAAAAACTAGCAGTATTTGATTGGCAGTGATGACTGGTTCCCCAAATCCTCCTTGCAGGAAATACCTATGTAAAATGTATTTTTTTTCTATTTCATTGAAGGAAGCTATTTTATTGGAGGAAGAAATCCTACTGCATCTCTCTCTCTCTCTCTCTCTCTCTCTTTTTAAAAAAACAACAACAAAAAAACCATGTCTTTATTGTTGCATTGAAGGCACATGGTGTAAATTCTGTTAAGAACCTTTTCCAACAAGTGTTGGCATCCCCACCCGGGGAAATCTGGGGGTAATCCTTAACTAGACAAAATAACTTTCTACTCATTTCTATTTTAAAAGATCTACTCAAATGAATTACTGAACACTCTACAATGACAGAGAGAGGTGAAAAAAAAATCAAGACACAATCTTGCTGCCTTGGAAGTCACAAGCCAAATGAGTGACACACAGGCATACACACACACAAACTTTGAGAGCAAATGTAACTAAAGATACCACAGGGACGCCATGGGAGGCAGAGTTGATGAGCCTAACTCTGTTGGGCTTGCTGTGAAGTTAGACTTACAGAGGCAAGAATGTCACGTATTTGAAATTCGTTTCATGAGGAAATGTAAATATCCGAATGCCCATTCCAAAGAAAGATAATTACTTTCATCTTTCCTATTCTGCCTTGCCCTCACACGAACTCCCCATTAGTGGCATTTGAACATAGAACATATATTTTTAAAATGAGTAACTGGAAAGGCTGTATAGGATAATAATTAAGAGCTTGCTGGCATATGATCTATCGTAGGTTTGAAATCTAGTTCAGATATAACCAGTACTACTCTTGGCAAATCAGTGAACTTTTCTAACTCTCCATGTCCTTCTAAGCCAAAGAAAAATGGCAATATAGGTCTATGTTCCCTATATGAAATGCTAAAATTCAAAATGATCTAAAAATTCTAAGTTCTGTCCCCCTGCCCCAAAGTTTAGCAAAAACTCATCTTGTGGCAGGTTCTGACCTGGACTGACATTAGAATTCTAATCGCCTCCATTTACCCCTCTAAGTGAGGAAATCCACACATTGAAAGCAGCCATATGACTGTATTTGAATATGGGGTCCTTCCCAGACCTGCTGAGTGTTACATAATACATATGCCATGCGCCTTTCCAAAATCTGAAAAGTTCAGAGTAATTATAGTTGGTAAGAAACCCACACCTAAACGAATCAAGTGCTTAATTCTTGGAGAGGGAAATTAAAATAAATGAATGTCTGTGGAGATTAATAAAAGTGCCAGCGCTGAGTGGCCATTTCCCACTGGCATCCTTCCTGTGAGTCTGGTTGTGTTGGGGTCCCCAAGGCCACCTCCAGGTTTGATGACTCATGAGGATGACTCATGGCACTCAGCATAGAAATAAGATTACAAAAGATAAAGTAGTGCAAATATCTAGAAATAAAAGGCCAATTATTATAAAATTTATTTTCAGCCCTAGCTGGTTTGGCTCAGTGGATAGAGCATCAGCCCACGTACTGAGGGGCCCCACGTTCGATTCCAGTCAAGGGCACGTACCTCAGTTGCAAACTCCATCCGCAGCCCTGGTCAGGGCGCATGCGTGAGGCAACTGATGGATATGTCTCTCTCACATCTATGTTTCTCTCTCTTTGTCTCTCCCCCTCCCTTCCACTCTCTCTAAAAATCAATGGAAAAATATCCTTGGGTGAGGATTAACAAAAAAAATTATTTTCAAAAACTGAGACAAACTTCATTCACAAATTACTGACAGGATCAGAATCTTTGAATTTGCATAAAAAGAACCACAATCTTGTTATTGATCAGAGAGCTCTAAGAACCTTGATTTGTTTGTTTACTGGGAATAATTTAATTTTGGTCAACACTTAAAGTAGGAAAAAACAGGAAGGAAAGGAAAAACATACTAGTAAATGAAGAACAGAGGGGAATAATCTGTTTGCTGACAAGTCTCCACCAACAACTAGCTCCCTAATGACTCATTTTTTTTTTCCCTAGGGAGAAAAGCCAACTCAGGCCATAATTGGTTTGTCTCTTGAATCTTTCTGAACAAAAATGAGCACAAAGGAAAGAGCCACTTGGCTCAAGCCCAGAGCCCTGGGCTCCTAGTATACTTCCAGGGTCCCCAAGAGGCCCTGCTACCACAGACCTGTGAATATGAACAATGGTAGTGGAGTTCTAGCTCCACACAAAGGCCTTCCCAACTGTTACAGACTGTTTCCAAATGGGCCTTATTGTTTCTCTAGTGAATACACAAAGCAAAAGGCAACAAAACAAGCATATCACCCCATGTCTTCCAGGTCTAGTAAACCACTTACATCTGTTCTCAATATCTTCATATGGAGCAATTTCTCAAAAATAAAGTTTCTTTTCTTAAATGTTGCAACTTGTTAATCATAAAGAATGATCCTGCCTGGCCAGGGTGACTCAGTGGTTGAGTGTCAACCTATGAACCAAGAGGTCATAGGTTTGATTCCTGGTCAGGCACATGCCTAGTATGCAGGCTTGATCCCCAGTAGGGGACATGTAGGAGACAGCTGATTGATGTTTCTCTCATTGATGTTTTTATCTCTTTATCCGTCTGTTTTCTCCTCTCTCTAAAATCAATAAAAATATATTTTTTAAAAAAGAATGATCCTGAGACCATTAAACTGGGCTCCATTAGGACTGACACACTTTTATAGAATATACCATTGCAAAGCAGTATAAATGTGGCTCAGGGTGAGCATAATAGTCTTTTATCTGAAAGTTCTCATGTTACACAGAATATCTGAACCTGGGCGTAGACTGTGGGAGCTGAGACTTGCGTGTTGAAGTCTTGGCTTTGCCACTTTCTAGCTACTGCCTTAGTTTCCTCATCTATCACACGGGGATAACAACAGTACTAGTACTTTCTTCAAAGGTTGCTATAAAGATTAACTGAGATGATACTGTACAATGCTTAACACAGTGTCCAGAACATAAGCCCTCAATAGTGAATATTATTATTATAATTGTTATTATTGCCTCCCATTCCAGATTTCTACAGAAGACATAGCCCTATCTATAAAGAAACACCTGGTGTAAATCATTCTTTTTCTCATTATTTTTCTGGGAACAATATAAGATTTAAGCAATAAATTTTCAACTAAAACAAAGCAATTCAGAGGATGAATTATTCCAGGCTTACATTGTCTGGAATGAACCTAAAATGTTCCCTTGTGCCCAAGGGTTATTACAAAACATCTGTCAGAGTCTTACTGAATACCCTCCAAGGTACAAGGACTGTCAAACCTCCAATCCACCTACTTCCATCCTCAGAAGCTTCCCAACTCCATCCTACAGGTAATCACCACCAATCAATCAGTTGAGATTGGCAGGATAAAATCAAACCTTTTTATTATGCCCAGCATAAGACATTCCAAGTTGCAAGAAAGGGACACAATCGCCTTTGTAGCGGTGGTATTCAGTGAGGGGTGGAGATGAGAACCTCTGTTTTATAGACAAATGTCATTATCCCAGAACTTCACTCCTACATATAGTCTCAGAGAGAAAACATGATTTCAGTCAAAGTATATCTAAAATGGGTGAAACATTGAAGTGGGTAAGGAAGTTTTGTATGTAAATTCTTCCAGAATACATTTCTCTCTACAGAAGCATTAACTCATTATACAGTAGACGAGTAGCACAAAGCAGTGCTTCCCAATGGGTATGACAGGAATGGACTACAGGCCTGCAAGAGATAATAATCCCTTTGGCCCTCAGGGTGGCTGGGGCTAGGGTCTTTCAGGAGTATTATCCTAGGCCCTGAGCAGGCTCCTTCACATGCATCAGTACATTGTTAAAATCTTATCATTTTCTATGTGTGCTATGACTTGAAAGAGTTTGGGAATCACTGACTTAAGAATAAGTATATATTTTTAAAGTTTCCTTACATGTAATCATGGCAAAGGTTAAGCAGTGGATGGTTTATTATACTTCCTGATCATGGTTACTGATAATAATATGGTCTAGGAAAATCAAATACACATTCTTGATCTGAGAGCTCAGTCCAGTAACCAAAACTCTGTTAATGATTGGCTTCCTTTGTTTGCGAGGGACAGACACACACAAATAGTGAAGGCTTTCCGCAAGGCCCACCAAGGGAGGCGGGAATTATATGGGAATCAAAGACTGGGCCTATTCAGAGACAGTGTACAGAAGCCGGCAGCTTGAGACACCCTAGTCACAAGAGACTCTGGTCTTCACGTTGATACCCACCAATAAGATGGCTTGGCTACACTCTTTGCTTCTCTATGGGGGATTGTTCCACATTTTCTTTCAGTTGGCCACCAGTTGGCTTCTGCACCTGTATTCTATATCTTTTTCACTAGCTCTTTATTGCTTGTCTGTAGGTTCTGATTTCTCTTAACTTCAGCCTTCTCATAATTCCTCCTGATCCCTACTTCTCCCTGATGGTCAATCTCAATCTCTCGCTTCCTCCTCTACACCCTTTCTGCATCCTTCCCTGTCAGTTCCTACTGCTAAGTTCCTGTCTCTATCTGCATTTCCTACCCCACATTCATGAGAATGAGGAACGTCAGGTCTTCTCCCAGGCCACTCACCAACCTAGGGTTTGACTGATCTTGGGTCAAATACCCACTGGCTGAAAGGGGCTGAAGTCACAGAAATAAAAATATGTCTCTTTAACAAAGCTGTGATGGGTGGGACAATTTTCCTTTGAAGATCTCTAGGTAGGCCATCCTCAAGAGAACAGGGCTTTATATTTCTACTCGTCAAAGATTATTTAAACACTTTCATCTCATAAATCCTTTTGGCAATTTCCTTCTCTTTCCCAATCCATCCATCCATCCAATATGAATCTCTCTGTCTTAAAAGAAATGCATGAGTTCTCCTGTGATAATATGGTCCTTAAGAAAGATAAATTATATGTGAATATGATTACAAGTTCCACTAAAATGATATGAACCAAATGCTATAAAAGTTCAAAGAAGAAAGACATCTTCTGGCTGGAGCAGATGACATTTCAGCTGGGCCCAGAAAGATGGGGAAGATGCTGATATTCATTCCAGACAGAAGGAACAACATGAGCCTAAGCCTCGAGTTAGTGGAGTTTGGTAACATCCAAATTCACATTTGGTATTAAAATTCTAGAAAAAAATACATAATCATTGAAAAAAAATTCAAATCAAACTGAAAATATATAGTGTAAAAATGCTGT
This sequence comes from Myotis davidii, assembly GCF_000327345.1. NCBI lineage: Eukaryota > Metazoa > Chordata > Mammalia > Chiroptera > Vespertilionidae > Myotis > Myotis davidii. Next base: position 6,210,215 of record NW_006294778.1, read on the forward strand.
CTCTTGTCACTGTTCACACTTACCCTTCCACGAATTCTGCTCGTCAAAGGTAACCACCATTCATTGTTCACTATGAATTTGTCCAGGATATTTTCTCCACTATTAACTTAAAGCTTATAATTATTTGACTAAGAAGATAACCCATTAAAATGAGACTCATTTTACAAAGAAGTGGGTTAATAACTTTGGATTAATTCTATAAGTGAATGTTCCATCACACCTCGTTATTATGGCTTGAAGTTACATAAAAGGACTCGATCCAGCCTTTTAAGTAGCTTTTGTTTATAGAGGGTCATTTTGACCAGAATTGGAAGAAAACCAGACGTGGTTACTCATGCATTAGCCTAATTAAAAGATCCCACACACAATCGAAAATCCTATATCATCCTGAGATGGGTATTTGGATCTCATCATATCTTTCTGTTTTATCTCCAACAGAAGGCAAATTTACTCAAAATATGTAATGCTATGTAATTGTTGAAGGTTTAAGAGAAAGCAGACATGTTTCTTCTTTACAGTATCACTTTTTAAATAAGCCACATGAATTATGTATCAGCTTGTGTCTAATAGAACAGGCAACTGAATTTACTCCAGCTTCTTCCTTTCAAAATCCAAAGTCAGATTTCTGTGTGTTTTTTAAAATATATTTTTATTGATTTCAGAGAGGAAGGGAGAGGGAGAGAGAGATAAAAACATCAATGATGAGAGAGCATCATTAATTGGCTGCCTTCTGCATGCTCCATACTGGGGATTGAGCCTGCAACTCAGACATGGGCCCTGACTGGGAATTGAACCATGACCTCCTGGTTCATAAGTCAATCTCAACCACCAATCCACAACAACTGGGCCAAAGTCAGATTTCTAAAGGAACGTATCAGAGAGCATATGAGGGGAACTCAAGTTCCATGGATGTGGAACACTTACCCCAGACTGCCATGAACACAGCAAAGAAGACAGTGGCTCCATTGTCAAAAAGGTGGGTGACCTGGGAACATTATGAATCACAGTTAAGCTAACTTCCCATATGCTATATTCCAATTCACATTTTTTTCTAGTTCTGTAAAAATAGCTATGATGATGCAATGACTTTTGCCAGGTTTCTTTGGAAGATACTCCTTTTGGATCATAATCAAGAAGGGAATTCCTCTGACTGTGAATGGAAGCGAGAGCTTGTTCCCTTCAGGTGAGTCTCAGCTAGCTGAACATTTCTCAGCAGCCCCAATAGTGCTACTAAGGATTTCCTTTTGTGCACTATAAAAACTAATATATGTGCAACATATGTATTTGGATATATTTAAGAGGTATTACTGTTGTACTTTAAAGGTTTCTGATTCCCCAAGCACTGTTTTTAATGCCTCATTCATTCACTTTGAAAACATCGCTATTTTGTGTAGCTTTGAGCAAACATTTTCTGGGCTGCCCTCTGGGTTTCAGCATTATGAAGAGGAGAAAGTAGAGCATTAACAAGATCCACTTCCACCTGTATGAAAGCCTTGGGTAATCACTATATTTGCCTAGCACACATAACAAACACAGCTAGCAAGTACTTTATTGTTAGAATAATATATTCTATCGCACACCCACCGCAGAAAGCAAAAATATTCTTGCTGCAAAACTGGCAGGCTCATTTCTGCCTCCAGGATAAATCACACCAATATCATGCCAAATTGAAATGATGACTGATATATTCATAAAGGATAACTTTTTTTTGGTGCTTTATAGCTCGCTATAAAGCATACTTTATTGTCCCTCAGAGAATGTGCCAAGCCTAAACAGATCTTATTCTGCTACATCAGAGTATGAAATATTCAAATACTTCCAAAAGTTTATGCTTTCCCTCCCTCCCTCCCTCTCTCTCTCTCTCTCTCTCTCTCTCTCTCTCTCTCTCTCTCTTGAACATTAGGAGAGAAGGCAACATTCAAACATCGAAAGAGAGATAAAAGTCTAAAGCAAATTTATTTCATATGCCGGGGTAGTGGTAAGCTGCATATTGGGCGCCTGGCATAAAATCAAGCCCAAGAGTCCCAGTGGCTTGTGGGTGGTGTGTGCTCAGCACTAGGGCATTCCCTGGGAGTTGGTAGACATTGTAGCTGGCACCATCAGTGTAGATTCTGGAATGGGATTGGGATCGTTGTTACTGCCAGTTGCTCAGGTCATCTTTCCCTCCTTTCTCCAGGTAACAGAACTCTCTTATCAGGTCACTAGAGGGCACACAGCTCAAACAGAAATACCCTGAGTCCTTCCCAGGGACTGGTGTGCGAACATTTGGAGAGAGACCCTTTTCTGCTGCAGTGAATATGTGAGTCAGGAGGGTTGGCGAGTTAACAGGGACATCTGGTTCCTACTAAGATGGTAAGGTAGCATAAGCTGATGGCTCCCTCTGCCACAGGCAACCCTAGAGAAGCAAGATAGTAGATTCTGGGAACTAGCAAAACACAAAACCAAACAAAGACCCTGAGAAACTAGGCAACATCTACCTTCGGAAACAGATATTCTGTAACAGCAGACGAAGAATTTAAAATAAGTACAAAAATACACTTAAAGAGATAAAGGGAGGAAAATGTAAGCCTGGAGCTATGGTGGTCAGCAGCCACCATCCCCATCCTGTGATGAGAACCTGTCTGCAGAATGATCATGTAGACAAGTGGCAAGAGAGCAACACTTGGGGACCTGGAGGACCAGTTCTAGGCTGAGCCCTTGTGCTCAGATAATGGCAACTATTCCAGTGTTTTTTTTCCAGGGCCATGAGCCAATGTGTCCCTTTCTGCATAAATCAGTTAAAGCTGGTGGCTGAACCTTACAAATATAAGGGTTGAGAAGAAAACATTCCTGATCAACAGAGCAGCCACTGATTAAACTGGATATGGGCTCTGATTTGATGCCTATGTCCTCAGTCCCAGGAAATCAGTCTAGCATTTCTGATAAGTTTTTCTAAATGAAAGTCTGGACAACTTCAATTCATCATTTGGAGGCTTCTTAGGCCTTCATTTTACTAAGTTTTGAGGCAAGAGTAAACTTAAAATCTGTAATCTAAAAATCTAGTGACTCAGTATGGAAGAATGGCGTGCTTTGTAGTCGGATAAACTAAGGCACAGTCACTTACTGCTGTGTGATCATGGATGAGTAATTTTTGCCTCTCTTCATCCTGAGTTAAATGGGAATAATAATATCAACCTTGAAATTGCTATGAGAATTAGAAAGAATAAATGTAGGTTGCCTAGCTATTTTTATAGCTATAGCCTAGCTATTATTATAAAATTATTGTTCTAGATATTATATTCAGTAGGATAACTGCCCAAAGAAACCCCTATAAAATCTGAGCACTGCAAACATGATGGTTCTTTTAAAGGAATTATCTTGGATCTTCTGAAGAGAGAACTTCATGCAAGGCATGCTTTTTCACATAAAAACCCCCAAATAAACATATACCCCAAAACAACAACAGCAGACTGAGTTTCTGAAATTCCCCCAAAGCAGGATTTTTGTACTCAAATCATTCAGGCTTAACTGACAATCAATAAACAGAAATTAAATTACTGACAAACTTCTTTTTCTCCTCATTGAAATCTATATTTCCCTAGCTCACTCAGTTAAATTTGTCCTCATCAACTCAGTTCTATTTGTATGCTCTCCAAAGGTAGGGAGTATTCTGTGCTTTTTTTGGCTATCTGATGCACATACCAAGAGTCCAAATCTTTTTAAAATCACAGCTGGCTGCTGAGGTTCAGGCTCCGCACAGACTGGCCACCTGCAGTGCTAACGACATCATGGATGGGCGGGCTCCTGGCTGCCTATCAAATGTTCACTCATTTATAAGGAACAAAACTCTGCAATGCCAACAGCGTAATCAGATAGATCCAAGCTGCAGTGATCACAGAGGTTCAATAAAATCTGCTAACCCTTTCATGTCTGGAATATAGGCAGGGGGTCTTGGAAAAGTCATCACCAGCCCATACTTGAGCTATTGCTACACATTAGTGACACCGCCCCTCAGTAAAACGCTACAGGAATTTGATTAGATATAAAACTTTTAATAAAGTAATAAGGTATAACATGAGAAAGGGAGATGCAAAAACCTATAAAAGAAAGAAACAAAGAAACGTATAGACATTAATGGTGCTATATGTTTTCTTTGTTTCAAAACGCTTTCACATGTGCTATCTTCCTTGGTCCTCATGACATGACATGACATGGGGCAGAGAGAGCAGGTGTGCATTTCTGATATGAGAAGCTCAGCCTCAAAATGGCTGTACCTGTGCAGGGTCAAGGAGGTAAAAATAGCTGAACTAGCCTCAGACCTAAGTCTTTTTGACAATAATGATGATGAAGAGGAGGAAAATGATGGCTTCTCTCATATACTGATATATTATCATTTGCCAAGCACTATGCTCAGTATACATCTTATCTTTCTTATAATAATTGTGTGAAACAAGTATCATGTTCTGAACTTTACAAAGGAGAAAACTGAGGCTCAGAGAGGCAAAATAACTTTGTTCTTTGATTGACAAGTGGTAAAGAGAAGAGTCGAGATTTGAGTCTTTCTCTGAATCTAACAATTATGCTCTTTTGCACTCAGCATGCTGCAGTTTCTTGTGATGATGAATAGAACCAATACATTAAATACATATATACATTATACACGGTGCAAAGATATTTGATTAGAACACTGAATGATGGAGGTAGGTCTATGCTACGACATAAGCTTGTGAACCAAAGACCAGAAATGACAAAGAGAATAGAGTTAGCCCGTTGCTCAGGAAAGTGTATGTAAATTTCTATCCACCTGAAATGCTGCATAGTTGAAATTACCTTGGCATAAACACAGCTGTCTGACAGCCTCATGAACGGACAGTATTTATCGCACACAGGACACATGATGATATCTGTAGCTTGGCAGACTTCTTTACTGGAAAAGAGAACAGAAAGCACTGCTTTTTGATGACATCAGAGCATTTCCTCCCTCCAATTTCATGAGAACATTCAACCAGTAAATAAGATCCAGTAGATTATATTTTTAATCTTCAAAGCTTCTTAGCCTTATCTGTTATTAATATAAACAAGTTCCTGCACAATTTGATAATTTGATACACCTATCTATTTATGAGGCTATTTCTTGGCTTTACATATTAGTAAGTTAAACTCAGAAAAATACATAAAGCAAAACACTGGTTGTCATACTCCAAGTTATGCAGAAGTCATTCCTAACACTGCACAGGTTTGAAGCCATTTCACACTGAATTATGGGAACAATGAGATACTTAAAAGCACCTGTCGAGATTTCTATATACAAAAGTTACTACTAATAATGGAGAAATAAGTAAAAATATTAGGGATTAGTTCTGGTAGAAAGCTACATTTAGGTAACAATTTTACCAGAAAGTAAAATATGTTTGTAGGCAGGATGGCCACTTAATCACTTAAATTTTTTAATTTTTTTTTTTTGGGGGGGTGGGGGGAGTCATGGAGAGGAAGGGATAGAGAAAGATAACAACATTGATGTGAGAGAGAAACATTGATTGGTTGCCTCCCTCATGCACCCTGACCAGGGATCAAACCAGTCACCCCTTAGTATACAGGACGATGTTCCAACCAACTGAGCCACACAGGTCAGGGCCAATCACTTTTATTCTTGCAATCACTTCTAAAAGGCACATGTATTATTTAAGAGTATTTCCCAGCCTTTCAATAAGATCTCCATGAATACTTTAAACTCTATTTTGGTGAGAGAGCCAAGATAATCATCAACACTGAATCATTTGGACCCCTCAGTATACAGGACGATGTTCTAACCAACTGAGCCACACAAGTCAGGGCCAATCACTTTTATTCTTGCAATCACTTCTAAAAGGCACATGTATTATTTAAGAGTATTTCCCAGCCTTTCAATAAGATCTCCATGAATACTTTAAACTCTATTTTGGTGAGAGAGCCAAGATAATCATCAACACTGAATCATTTGGAAGGCCCCAGCATGTGGGTGAGATGTCTTTCTAGTTTAGGTTTAAAAGGTCCTTGTAAAAACACAGAATCCATACAAAATTACTGTTAACCCACCATTTTGCAGAGTTAGCAGAAAGAAAAAAAGTGAAAAAGGCAGAAAAAGTCCATTTCAGCCAGTGAATGAAAGTGACTTGTTCTGTGGACAAATCATGGCATATGTGTCCAGAAATGCAAACTCTGCTTCCTTGCTAGCTGAAGACCACAGCAGCGAGGGCAATGGATGGTGAGGCTTCGTAAATGGACCCTTTTGCATTTTTCCAGAAGATACTGAGAAGGAAGTCAGAAGAAAAACCTAAGAGGGCCCATGGTTTGGACACAAAGCACAAACAGTATCTTTAAATAGAAGCAAAGGCAGGCTCCCCCACGCTCCCATACCTGACTTGGCAGTGATCCAGGGTAATGACTCCATACAAAAAGACAAACAGTCCAATGAAGGCAGCTGGGAAGAGCATGCCGGTGTACCAGCCCAGCCAGGCAAAATACAGCCCAATCTTCTCTCCAAAGTACCGCCTGTTTTAGACACAACAGCCTTACAGGTTATATCTTAGGGTTAGGCATTAGAACACTTTGCTCAGTCTTGCACTTTGTGGTTGCCTTGTAGATAAACATGTAGACCAGGTAAGCCAAGGGAATGGAACATTTGATCCCGTCTAGGCTCTGGGCTTAAATTTCTCCCCCTCCTACTAAATATCAGAAAGAGAATGCACACTTTTATAAAAGAACATACACAACTTGCTCTGAGAAAACATTCAGGAAGCTATAACACTTATTAATACAAAGCCAGAATTTGAAGAGTCGTTGACAACACCTCATTTTCTGCCATTTCTGGGTTTGCGCTTATGTGTAATGTATGTATTATCATTATAAATTTCTTTAAAGAATAGTAAATCAACTTATTGTGAAAAACTTTAAACATCTCTTTCAATATTTTGTAGCTTTATCAGACATTGAAAATGCTAGAATCATAAGATATTGGACAGAAAAGAAAACTCTCATTACTGAGATTAAACATGAGTAGACACTTAGAGCAACCTTCCCTTCTAAGTGGTGACTTTCACAGGCTTCGATATCTACCTATATAAATATTTTTGAGGCTAACCAGCCCTGTGATCTATGAAGTTTGAAAATGTCCAGGATATTTCTTGGTTTTTATTTCTTAAACTAGAGGCCCGGTGCACAAAATTTGTGTATGTGGGGTGTCATCCCTCAGCCTGGCCTGCACCCTCTCCAATCTGGGACCCCTTGAGGGATGTCCAACGGCTGGTTTAGGCTCGATTCCAGGCAGTCAGGCATCCCTCTCACAATCTGGGACTGCTGGCTCCTAACTGATCACCTGCCTGCCTGCTTGATTGCCCCTAACCACTCTGCCTGCCTGATTACCCCTAACCTCTCTGCCTGCCTGCCTGCCTGATCGGCCCTAACTGCTCTCCCCTGCCAGCCTGATTGCCCCTAACTCCTCTCCCCTGCCGGCCTGATTGCCCCTAACTGCCTCTGCCTCGGCCCCCGCCACTGTGACTTTGTCCAGAAGGATGTCTGGAAGACATCCGGTCTAATTAGCATATTACCCTTTTATTAGTATAGATATGAATAATATGATCAACTTGTATTAGAATACAAACCAAATTGTGCTTTCTGTGCCTTTCAACTGCTATATTTCATGACTTGGAAGGTAATTATTTCTTAGCCCAACATAAGAATATTCTAATTAGTTTATTTTCATTCTAAACAAGTGTTGTTGACCATCTGTTTTTAAATACTGACTGCTGCTTTCCTTTTAGAATGTCCAATGGTTCCTAAGAGCATGGGATTATTTATTTATTCCACCTTCTACAGTGTCCCAATAGAAACTTTCCACTCCCGGAAGGCTTTTCCAACATGCCTTTATATGCACATATATTTATTTATTCATTCAATAAATAAAAAATACCTACTATGTACCAAATACTGTGCTAGGAGCTGAGAAGATTTTGGTGAGAAAAATAAGCTTGGTCCTTGCTCCTATGAAGCTTTCAAGGCAATAAAGAAGACACACGTAGACCAATTACAGAAATACATTTATAATTACAAAACTGGGAAAACAGCTAAAAGGGAGAGGAATACAATTCTATCAGCATATATAACAAGGCCATATGACCACCCTAGTCAAGGAAGACTTCTTTGAGAGGGTGACTATTGTGCTGATGAGTGAAAATAAGCTAGGTGAGGTGAGTGATCAGATAGGAAACAGTATGTACAAAGGTCCTGTGGTAGAAGGGACAAAGTAAAATAAGGGTGGTGTGATTAGGACACTGAGAACAAGAGTTGGGCATGGGGTAAGTGGGGTCTGGGCCTCAGTGGGTCTTGTAGACCATGCTAACTGCATTGATCTTTGTCCTGAGAGAAATGGAAATGCATTAGAGAGTTTTTACAATCAAGGACATGATTAGATTCACATTCCAAAAAAATCACTCTGTCTACAGGGAAAAGAATGGATTGGAAGGGGTCAGTGTGGGAAAAGGGAGACCAAGTAGGGGACAACAGCCATAGTCTAGGTTACAGGGAAAGGAAGAAGCATGGCGGAGGAGAGGCTGGGTGTGGTCAGATTCGAGAGATATGGAGGAAGCAAAATCTATGGGACAAGAACTATTTTAGAGACAAGAGCCCCTAGATCAGTGGTTCTCAACCTGTGGGTCGCGACCATCGGAAAACACATATAGCATATCAGATATTTACATTACGATTCATAACAGTAGCAAAATTACAGTTATGAAGTAGCAACGAAAATAATTTTATGGTTGGGGGGGTCACCACAACATGAGGAACTGTATTAAAGGGTCGTGGCATTAGGAAGGTTGAGAACCACTGCTAGATGCTCCACAACCTCACTCTACTCAAGTCTTACTTGTACTTTTCATCTCCCTTCGCATTGGCCAACACCAGTCCCACTGCTCGGCCAGGGCTCAGCTCTTCAGAGCCTTCCACAGAGGCACATCCTTTCCATTTTTTCTGAGTTATTGTAAAATTTACCACCTCCATCAGACATTTTACCTAACTGTACACATAGTCTTGTATTGTTCTATAGTTGTCTCAAGTATGCCGGCCCTGTTTCCCTGAAGGAAACTGAGAATTTCTCAGCCAGAGACTGGCTTCTGTGTGTCTTTGCCAAGAGTACTTAGCATGGTACTAGAAACACAGTGGGCAGTTAATTAATACTCATTGACAAACTGCAAAGTCTTAATCAAAACACTGTCATGGACAAGATATGTTTTGCCTACAGCAACTTTCTGTAATTTTTAATCAATAAAATCCTGTAATATGAAACTGTGGCTGGGAAGAGAATTTGCTTTTATGTTTTTCCCCCACTGTTTTATCATGTATTGAAACTGATCAATGGAAAATGATCTCATCTCAAAAAATATTTTCCACTCACACAAATCATCTGGATCATTTATTTTACCAACACAAAGAGTGGCACACAATTCATCAATGTCCTTGAGTCAGCA
>NW_006294778.1:6219727-6258678 GCF_000327345.1 Myotis davidii
CCAGGGGGGAGTGAAACAGAAAGTGAATTGTCTTATTATTTCATTTTCCTCTGGGCTCATTTTTTGAGGGCCCCCGTAAAAGTAAAACAAATCCAGCTAGTCGAGGAAATGAGACATGACTTTCTCTTAAATAAGGAATCCACGAGGTGGGGATTGTAGCTACCCAGGCTTAATAACCAGTTTCTAAATAAATAATGAGATGTCAGAGCTGAATACTCCCATGGCAGAAAGTTGGGCAAATAGTAAAAAAGTACATTCTCACTGCACAATTATCATTAATTGTTAAAAACCTGATATACTCTTTTGACCTGCAGTATTAAAACCATCTTTAGAGGTTATTAGTTTCGAATGAAAATTAAAATAAACCTGAATTTTATTAGTAATGGCACCACCATGTATTCCTTACCTCATAGTAACTAATATTCCATTTGTCACTCAGTATATATAAATAGTGTCACTTCTCTACGATTGTTACTGATAATTTGTCAATGAGTCAGATGGGTGACCTGCTCCCTATGGAGTCATGTGGGAGACCTAGCTGATCTCACAGGCTCTTTCCTGAGGCTTCTTTGGAGGAAACACCATCCTCATCAGAGGGAGGTCTGGTTTACCAAGAATGACCCATGGCCTCTGAAAGTTGCCTTCCTAGGAAGAAGCCAAATTAGAACCAGAGCTGTGCACTCCAGACTGTTTTGTTTTTTTTCTCACCCCAGCAGACAGTCTGCCCTAATCATTTCGTGCAAGTTTTATATGTAAAGCTGGTTAAAAACTCACCTTACAAGATCCAAAGGCTGGTATTTGTACCACACGCCCCAGGAGGCCCAGCACTCATAGAGCAGGTGTCGGTGGTTTTCCGCTCCGTGGGTTCGAATGGAGTTTTTACTTCTGTAACCTCCCTGAGAGGGAAACACCACTGCCCATGAGCTGATGCCCACAGGAGCCACAAGGAAAGTTAACAGGAATACTAGTCTCTTACAGCAGAAGTAGCAACAGAGATGATGCGAGGAAAAAAAAAAAAGGATCCATACTATTGAAGGGAAAGAAGTGTGATGAGTTACTCTGGACATTATCTTGCTGAGGATCCTGTGTAGTAAGAAGCACGTGTTTGCTAGAATCACGCAGGTTTGATCTGGGTTCAGATTCAGTTCTGCTTTCTTAGCGAGGAAACCTTAAACCAGGGGTCCTCAAACTTTTTAAACAGGGGGCCAGTTCACTGTCCCTCAGACCATTGGAGGGCCGGACTATAGTTTAAAAAAAAAACTATGAACAAATTCCTATGCACACTGCACAGATCTTATTTTGAAGTAAAAAAACAAATACAATATTTGTATTTGCATGTGGCCCACGGGCTATAGTTTGAGGACCCCTGCCTTAAACTGTCTGAGCCTTGGATTCCTAGTTCATAATGGGACTAATAATAATAATATCTGTCTCATTAGGTTTCTTCTGTGATTTGAGTGAATAAGGTGTCTTGCTTCCTGATAAGGAGGCCATGCCCAAGACCTAGTAGTTCTCTTTCCCACCTTTGTCAAGAGTGCTCGGTGAACAGCCACAGCTGTAACCTTGTCACTGGCCTTATCTCTGAGAGAACGCAGGAATGTAAACGCTGGACGTCACCTCAAAAATCAGACAAATTCAAAATGAATTTGACCTTCACATTGAACAAATGAGGAGACCAAGGGCCAGAGAGGTGGGGTTTACCGAGTTCAGGTAATGGCAACACTAGATTCATAAACAGAAAAGGCACTCACTCCCTGGAGGGGACGTAATTATTGGGAAGTCCTTTGAACCTGAGAAGTCCTTTTTTAGTAGAAAGTAAATAGCGCTGAGAGACAGGAAACGGGTTCTAGTCTCAGCTCAACTACCAACTCCCAGTGTGACTAGAGGTGAGCTAATCTTTCTCTAGACCTCCAAATTTCTTTTGATTTTTAACATGAAACAAGGGCACCAATATCTGCCCTTCCTGCCCCTGAAGGTTGTTATGAGGATAAGTAATGTAATCAAGGTCAACTCAGAGTAAAAAGTCAAAGGAGGAATTATATTATTGCAGCTGCTGTTAATAATTTGGATGTTCTTTTAGGGCTTTACCAAGATAGGAAAACCACAGAGATGGCCCTGAGTTACTCGGTGAGGTTTCATAGCTGCTTCTCCTTAGACACTCTCATGCCTGCCATCCACTCACCTGCACAGGTACATCTGCCCATCTACCATTGCTCAGACACTGGCCTTACTAGGAGCAAGGGCTGGGCAGTGGGAGGGCACAGGACTTACTGAAACTATTTCTTGGCAACGAATAACTCCAGGAAGCCACGAGATGTTTTGGTGGGAAATGTGTCTTGGGAGTCCAGAGGCACCTGTGTGTGGCTCCAGAAAACCTTTGTGTCAACGTGTTTGCTTCTGTGACACTAAAGGATCATTCCAAAAGTGTTTCATGGCAGACTGCAACCAGGGTCTCAGACCAGAGCTGCTAGTTTTGTTAATGAACCAGGTCTTAAAAATTCTAAGTCACTTTTTACATCCTCCTGGTGCTGAAATCGAGGGAAGAAACACTGTTAGCCAAATGAAAAGGCTTGCCATTTGGGGACAGTTGGAACTGTCCTCTAAACTGTTTCTTGGCAAACTGTTAACATTGTTCCCAAAATTATTGTTTAACAATAGTTTCTCCCTGGTGTTTGTGATGTTCTAGAGGACATGCACCATGATACGTATCTTTGTATTTTCTATATCATACAGTGACCAGTATAGCGTAGGGGCACAAAACTATGAGCAAGACAATAATGTCTCATCAATAATAAAAACTACACGTGTAAAGAGAATTCTGGGTGAAATAACTCAAAAGCTAATGGAGAAATTGAGTTAAGGGTAACCACGGTTACATTTACAAAGGTCCTAATATATGACAAAGAGTGTATAGTAAATGAGAAAATAAAAAAGTAAAAAAGAATTGTGTGTTTTAAAAAAATCAGAATGCATATTTCTTAAAAGAGCAATGATAAGTACAATACCATTAATTTCCATTTCTCACCCTTTGGTTACCAGAGACTTTGCAAGATGGCTTCCTACCACTCTAAAGAATAACTATACACTTCTTTGTTGCAAAGACTATGTATTTCAGGAACATTTCCCACCTGGGTCTGGTGAAATTTTCAATGCCTCTTTAATTTTATGACTTGGAGTCCCTCAGCTATTCCTCTGAATTCATGCTGAGTGGCTGCTGTTTCAAGTATTCTTACAATTATATTAAAAGACACATAGAAATAAACCAAACTACGCTGGGTCACAAGGCAAGGAGGCCTAATTATCTACTGAACAAATTAAATTCACGCTGAACAAATGTCACATCAACAAACTCAATTAATGGCTGTTCCCAGAAGCTGATTGCAAAACAAGAAACTGACAGAAGAAGGGGCAGGACATACCTCGTGCAGAGGGAACGCAGCTTCATAGGAGCCATTGGTAAGCAAGCGATTCAGACCTAAACAACACAAAGTCCAATCCCAATTAGTACAGAGTTCCAACTCTCACAATGTTCAAGACTAATGTAAGGGTGGCACTTTTTGATGAAAGCCATCTAGGTTTTCAAAAGGGATGGGAACCCCAACAGTTTAGAAACAGAGTTGCTAGGAAACTGGAATCAAGAGCTGGGAATTTTCAAACAGAAAACAATGAAGCTAGTACAGTGCCTGGCATAGAGACAAATGCTCTAAGAGAAGGGGACAGATTTATCATATTGAAACATGATGCTCCCTCAGGAGCTCTTCTGTTTTTACCCAAAAGCTTCAAATATGGACAAATCTAACTCTCCTGCATTGGACTAGTGTTGTGTCTTTGGAAAAATCCTCTTGTCCTCAGGCCTCCATGTTCTCATCCATAAAATGGGGGAGAGGTGTCAAATATGTGGAGATTGAGCCACGCTGGCCAGGCTGGATATAACTTTTAAAACAGCTTTATTGAAGTAACTGACACATAATAAATGACCTATGTTTAAAACATGCAGTTGGAGGAGTTTTGACGTGTATACACCCAGGAAATTATCAGCACAATCAAGAGAATAAACATGTCCGTCACCCGCAAAGCTTTATCATGCTACTTTGCAATCTCCCACCCTCCCTATGCCGTCTCCAAGGCAAACATTCGTCTGCTTTCTGTCACTATCGATCAGTCTGCATTTTCTGAAGTTTTATATGAATTGAATCATACAGTACTTCTTTCACCGAGTACAATTACTATTTTTTAAAATATGTTTTATTAAGTTATTGATTTGTTTCTTTTATTTATGAAACCAGAGGTAACAATGAAACATCAGGTTAACAGAGCATTTGCAGTTTTACTTCATGTTTTTTAGCATAATGCCTGATCCAGAGTAGACAATTCACTCTGTAATTGGTTATTTCTAATTTCCAGTTCAACATTACGTATTTTCATAGTTCTTGAATAGAACTCTCCACTTTTCATGAAATGAGAAAACTAGCAAGAAAATTTCTTACTAGTGGTAATATTAAACTTCCTGTGTTCCTTCAGAACATTAAAAAAACCAAACCCAACACTTTCTCTGCCCTTCGTTTGTCTTCATCTTGACTAGTTGTAAAAACAGCTCAGTTTTGAGATGAAAAATTAAGCACAATAATTGCTGTAGGGCCTCCTTATACACAGTTTTTGAGTGTATAAAGATGCTATGGTTAGACTTTAATCATGTTAAAAGATTTTTCAATTCAGTTCAACAGCACTTCTACAAGATGCCAGGTCCTGAGCTAGGCAAGGATACAAAGATAAACAAGGCAACTCTTTTACAATTAAGGAGCCTATTATCTAGATGAGCAGTTTTCAGATGAAGATTCTCAGCACACCAGTGTGTCACAGTGAGTGATGAGGTGTGCCTCAGACTATAATACCAATATTAGTAGAGGCATTATTTTAAAAAATATTTGCACTTTATAAAGTAATTCAGAATAGCTACTGCCAAAACCATTTCACTTGTTTTCAAGAAACAATATTCACTGGGGAAAAAAGTATGATAAAAATTAGGTATAGCATATCCTAAGTTTGTTTTAAAAATCACATGGACAAATAGGGGGTAAATATAAAGAAGCAATTAATGCAATATTGACATTATTTAGCACACCAAAATGTTAACAGTGGTTCTCGTTAGGTGGTTAAATTTTCATGTCACTGAAAAGAAATAATTCACGGTAATAAGAGTTGTAAGTGATTCATTATCAAATAAACACACAAAAACAACTGCCATGTGAATTCAGAGGAGGGACAACTCCTTCAAGCTAGAATGGTCCCGGAGCACTTTATGCAGAGGGTGCGTCTCAAGGATGGACGACGCTGCAGAGAATATGAAGACATGCTAACCTACTACACTACTGCGGTTCAGACAGGTTCAGTGTCACCATTCCTACCCACACTGACTCACTGAAAATACTACTCCAGTGATACTCAGATCTGGACTGAGTAACGGTCTATCTCTCCCTATTACATTTTGATGTATGCAGCTTGGGATCAAAGTAATTTTTGGCAGCTTCAATGTACTAGTGACTCACACTGAGCTGCATTTAGCTAAGCCTCTCCAGTCTGTTGCTTCCCCGATGTTGAGCAACATTTCTCCCACAGCACCAGGGTACCTGCGTTGCTGACTGTGAGTGTAAGACTTTACATTTACAAACTCTCAAATGTCATCATGTTGGATTTGGCTGAGATGCCCAGATCCCTGCGCTCAGTTAGGCTCCTGACTCCAATGGCTAACATACTAAAGGCCTCCTTCCAGTCTCCACTCCCCCTGAAAGCTTGATGGGCAGGCTGGTTAGGCTAAGTGCCAGTTATCAATTTATCGCCCCCTTTCATCCTAAACCAGCGGTTTCAACCTGTGGGTCGCGACCCCTTTGGCGGTCGAACGCCCCTTTCACAGGGGTCGTCTAAGACCATCCTGCATATCAGATATTTACATTACGATTCATAACAGTAGCAACATTACAGTTATGAAGTAGCAACGAAAATAATTTTATGGTTGGGTCACAACATGAGGAACTGTATGTAAAGGGCCAGAAGGTTGAGAACTACTGCTCTAAACATATTTAATTGCCAGCTTTGCAATAATGGAGCTGGACCTTGTAAATATTTCTCCTTTGTCCGATGGCACAATGTGGAACGTTGTTAGCAGAAGGCCCTGGAGGGACACTAGAGGAGGGAGGAGTTTGTCTCCCTGATACCAGTGTGCTCCTCTCAGCAGGCTTCTTCATCACATGGTTTCCATGGCACCCAGCTGCTGCAGTGCACGGTGGCGAGCAGTACAGGGCACCTCCCCAAGGGCAGGAGTCCCCTGAATAGCCTCACAGAGCAGTGCTGCTGATGCAACACTCCCAACGAATGGCTTCCCCAGAACCCTCTAGGCAGCTTCTTCCTGTACAGGAGGGGCAGATTCCCAGAGTTCTGTTGGCCTGGAGCCCCCAGCCAACTGCTCTGCTGCCCAGTGAACCACAGCTGCACCCCATCCTACAGGGTATGGAGCTCAACTCTGTTGGGGGGAGTCTTTTAGGGTGGTGGCTGCTCCTAACACCTGTTATTCCTCTTTACAGTTCTTCTTACTCTTTACTGGTCAATCCTCCATTCCTCCAATCCTGTCACAGCTGATTTTTTATATTAAACTTTCCCTCCTCAAATTATGTGGGATTTTTGTCTCCTGATTAGACCCTGACTGAGATAGCTCATTATTATTCAAACCACTGATAAAAATCTGTTAGGACAGAGATAAGGATAAAGCCACCCAAATCTTCCTGATAATGTAATAATCTGTTTAATGAGGCAGGAAATTTGGTAATATAATATGGAAAAGTTCTTGTAATAATGTACAAAGTATAAGTTGTGGGAGCTGTTTAATGGAGGAGGTGATTATCTGGAGAATTTACTGATGTGGGAAAGCTCATCTCTGCACTTGCATTTTCCTCTGTCTGCAATGCCTCCCCTTCCCCACTCCATCTGCCCACACCTGTCATGTCTTAGTTCAAAGTTCAGCTTCTTGGTGAAGCGTTCCCTGACCACTCCATCTCAGCTTGAACTCACCCCCACCCCTTCCTATTCTATTTCTGAATCATTATCCATGTCAATTTTTTCATGTTACTTAGTTGTCTGCTTTTAACTTCTTAAACATAAGCTTCAGGAGAGAATTGTGCTCATCTCCCCAACATCTGGTCCAGTGCCTGGCACGTAATGGGCATTCCATAAATATTTGTTCAATTGAGAGAATTCCTTCATGATCTTAGATAAATGAGATAGCAAGCTATTGAACAAAGAGATCTAAGGATGCTATTAAGATGTTACACGTGTGAGTTACCCATCAAGGGCAAAGTCAGAGGTTTCACAAATGATGAGCATTTCTGGAATGGATATTAACTTCATAAAGCCACAGGAAAAAATGTGCAATCCCCCCAAAATCAAATACAGCTTTTTTTATACTAATGCACTAACTTACCAATTTTGTTTTTTCCTTCTTCATACTTTATTCTTTGTAAAATATGGTGTACGATTCTACTTCTCGTGGCGTTGTTGAAGAAAGTGTCTTTGTTGTGTATGATGAAGCTGCACACACATAGTGAAAACACAAGGTGAGGACTCATTGCAGGTGAGGGATCTAATCTTTGATACCATTTGGTATTGCTCAGACATGGTATCTTCAATCACTCATAGAGAAGGTATGTCTAGAACAGCATCAGAGAGCCCAGAGGTCACACCAGGCGCAGGAGGCTCACAAATCTGAGTACTTTTGGTTCTCAGTCTCCCAAGCATGAACATCATGATGCCAGGAAGGAGCTAGAGCTAAACAAAATTAAGAAACCTAATAATAAACTAATAGCAAGTCTAGGCCTCATGTCTTGTTTTTTTTTTTCTTCTCAGTATGGTCATTAGATAAATTAAACTAAAAATGTATATTATTCTTAACTTCCCTTCTTTTTTTCCCCATACTGATTTTTCAGGAATTTTGTTATCTGAAACTGGCTTGGGTGGTGGATATAGGAGTTCAGTAATGAGCTCTGAATCAGGAGTGAGGTGAGTATCTAGAAATCACCTCTGCAGGACCACCCAGCCCCCAAACTTTCCCACAGGGCTATACACACCCCACGACCTTGGTTGTTTTTTTTAGTAGGTGTTCCTATGCTACTGAGAGGTTCCTACGCTCAAGTGATAAATGAGCTTCCAGAACTATGTAATCCAGCATGAAACAGCCTTGTCTTCAATCACTCATAGAGAGGGCATGTCTAGACACATGAACTGATTCTTTAGAGAGGTATTTTCCTCTCAGAAATGGGTTGATAGAAAACTAGAGCTACTATAATTGTTTCATACATTGTAAAGGACTCAACAAATTTTTATTGGTACTTTATATGAGTTGGACACCACATAAGACATATCAATGTTGGTGGCGATTGCCCTCAAAATCCAGGTCAGAAGACACCTCTCCAGCAAGTCTCCCCACTCCTCCAATTGCACTCCTGCCCCCCAAAAGAATCCATTACTCTCTCTGCTGAGGTTTTTCTTATCTTGAAACGCATGAATTTATTGATCATGCTATACTGTCATTTATTTGTTTTCATTCATTTACTCAGCGAATGTTTTCTGAGGGCAGTCTGTAAGGAACTGATTATACAATGCTAAATAAAGCAGATGCTTACAAGCCAGTGGGGAAGACAAACCATAGCAGAAATGAACATGATCGTAGGACAAAGATGGACAGAATCCTCCTCCTTCTGTGTGCTTTTCTCCCCTATAAGACCATGAACTCATTCAGGACAAAAGGCCGAGTCATCATAATTTCTGTGGCTCCAGAATCTAGTGAGTGCCTGGTACACAGTACGGGTGGAGATTTTTGAATAGCAGTAAATGAGGGTCATGGGGAGTTATGTTGGAAAAAAAGGCTATTAAATGCTTTTCTTCAAGAAGATGGATTCTCAAGAGCTGTTCAAATGATGGGAGGACGAGATAAAACTGGCCTGGGTGGTCAGGTATGGGGTCTGGTTTGAGAATGGGATTGGGAAGGTCAGTTTGGGAAAACATATAAAGGAGAGAAAGGCCAGAGAGTATGAAGACAAAATGTATAAAAACAAAATATGAAGACACATTTCCTCTCACTTTTACTGCTCTTGGATTCTGTTACAGAATGCTGTTCTCAGAAAAAGGTAATGTGACTTGATGGATGAGAGATAAATGCTACGTGGGTGAAAGTCACAGCATTTATCTGATATTGTCTGTAGGGTTTTGCGAAAACATTTTGAGGCATTAAAGAAGAAGAGGGGAAAACCAAGAGTTACCTTGAATGTGGTTAGCTTTATTTTATCCTCCTCTGTTTATCCACCTTATTTGAGACAGACCATTACATTTTAACACCAAATAAAAATGTCATAAAGAAATAGACGACAAATAAAAAAGCCCATTGGGACTCACAATTTCAGGGGATGATGGAAAGCTGATAAGCACGGCCATGCCTGACAAGATTCTGGGCTAAAAGCCCACGTCCCTCCTCCTTTGCATGGATTCCTGCTTCCTTCTTTTTAGTACATGACGTTGTGAGCTCAGGTAATAGGTCTCTAACATAAGCGCTACAGACAAGCTTCAAAAGTGTGTTTTCCTCTTCTTTACACATACGTTGTACCTGGAGCCTGGAGATTCTATAGTGGGAACAAACTTATGGAGCCTGGGCCAGCCACTGTTCTAAGCACTCTGGATGTTAACTCATTCAATCCTTATGATAAGCCAGGAGTTAAGTCCTTTATAGCCTCACCTTACAGGTGAAGAATGAGAGAGGTTAAGTGATGTGCCCCAAGTCAGTCAACTAATAAGAGGTAGAGGCAACTAATAAGAACTCGGGCAGTCTCACCTGCCTCCCTGGAGATTGGCTTTCCTTGGGATCAGCCCAAGAGTTGCTCTGCTTGGAATGCTTTCCTTGCTTCTCATCATCCTTTGACCCTCACCTCAGGGCACATCCCCCTCCACGGGTGTGCCTGACTCCTCCACCCTCACCCCTAAAAAGTGATGCGGGCTATAAAATGAAGGAAGGAGAAAACCTTTCATGGAGGAGGGAGGCGGGCTTTTAGCTCCAATATCACTCCTGCTTTCCCTTAGACTTAGAAGGGAGACAGCCTCAGTAGAAACCCTGGCTTTGTCACTTTCTATGTGGTATTAGGACCACCCCTCAACTTCTCTGGGTTTCGGTTTCCTCATCTGTGAAAATGGGGATAACCCTGTAATCTAAGCATGTCAACCTCACGGCCCATGGGCCACATGTGGTCCACCATGAATATTTTTACGGTCCAGCCAATATAAGGGTGTGAGCAGTTATTTACAATTATGAGAGAAAATAAGTCTCCTGTCAGATCCAGAATTAAAGACATTCACCTTGAGTCAGTTTTGAAAGTAATCACTGCGAACAAGATTTCCCCTGAAGTAAGAAAGACAGTAGCAGAGAAGAGATGCCAAGCGCCAGGAAGAAAACATTCATTTTACCATTGCTCTTGTTCTTTATTTTTTATACTATACTTTTCGAAATAAACCTACGTTTCTATGAAAATTGAAGCTTTTGGGGGTTTTTGCAGCCCATATAAACTTAAACCTTGTTTATTTGGCCCATGTTAGCCTTTGAGTTTGACAGGCTTACTGTAATCTCTCATAGGGTTTCTGTAGAATTGGGCAAGATGATGAGCACTGCTGAGTCCAATGTCTGGCATTCAATAAGCGCTCTAGGCTGTCATCATTGCTCTCACTGCTGTGACATTATATAGACTTTGTCCACCTGCACACCTGACTTCTCAGTGTGAGCTTCTTGAGGCAGGGACCAGCCATGCTCTCATCTCTGTATCCCAGCACTAATACGGGGTTTGGCACATGGCTTGTCCTTAAAGATGACTCAACTGAGCTGACCTTTTGGAGAATACGGAGGTTATGAGAATCTCATCTCCTTCTACCTTGGCCTCTACTCCTGCTTCCTGGAAATCTTTCCACTCACTCCATCTTCCCAGCTACCATCTGAGCCATTCATTCTCTCCACAAACCACCTGTGTAAGGATCTTCCTGTAGGGTGTGGAGACATCTCATTTTGTCTGTCACTCTTTCAAAGTGGAGGCTAGGAGAAGAACAGCGATGATTGCCTACATCATGGTTCTCAAGCTTTTCTTAGCCACTTAGCCAAGACAACTTGCTTCAAAGGAAATCACACACACACACACACACACACACGACAGAAGCCAAGCTGTTCTGTCAAACATAAGCCTTGGTGTTCAGTCTCTGAGGTGTCCGGGCTCCACCCAGGCTTAGAAACCCAGCTGTTTGCACACATTGCTGCGGGGGCAACAAATTGGTACAAATTCTGTGAGGGCTACTTGACAAGGTCTATCAAAATTATGCATATATCCTCATTACAGCAGTTCCTCTTGTGGACATTTATTCTACAAAAACACTCACCCACATGCAAGGTGACAGATGTACAAGAATGTTCATTATGGCGTGGGTTATAACAGCAAAATCTGGAAATGGCCTCAATAATTCATCGGGGGGAGGGGGCGGAGGCGAATAGGATAAATAAACGATGGTACAAATTTCAATGTAATACTAGGCAGCTGTAAAAAGATTAAGGGTGCTCACTGTAGACATAAAAAAACCTCTGAGATACTGCAAGAGTAAAAACAAGGTTCAAAACAGTCACATGGCTATGTGTGTCGGAGGAAAACATGTGCAAATATAGCTATCAACATGCTGACATATATTTGCTGGTGCATACATAGAATACCTAGGGGAGGACACAGACACATCTGGAAACACTGGCTGCCTCTGGGGAGAACTCAGTGGCTGAGAAGGTAGGAAGAAAAGGTCTCTGTACACACTTAGAAAATTTTTATCACATGTACTACCTATAAAAATGGAACCATTTTTTTTTAAAAAGAAAATTTAAAGAGAAAAATGGAATTTCTGTTCTAGGTCTGTTCTCCCCTCCCCCCTTGAGAGGTGAGGAGGGGAAACACTGCTGAATTGGTAGAGGAGGATCACTGACATGATTGAGGATCTAAATATACATTTTCTTCTCCTGCCCCTTTGGAGGGGTCAGTAATATGCACCAAATCACACAACCAGCAGGTAGTGAGGAGGGATAAAAAAACATCTGTCTGGCCCTGGCTGGTGCAGCTCAGTTGGTTGAGCATCCTCCTGTGCACCAAAAGGTCACAGGTTCAATTCCCAGTCAGGGCACATGCCTGGGTTGCAGGCTTGATCCTCAGTAGGGGGCATTCAGGAGGCAGCCGATCAGTGTTTCTCCCTCTCTGTCCCTCTTCCTCCCTCTCTCTCTGAAATCAATTATTTATTAAAAATCACCTCCTTACTATCCAGCTAAGGCAGTCACTCTCCTGCCTCACAAGTTGCTCTCTCTGTATTCCATTATCTTGTTTTATTTCCTTCTTATATTTTCCTCTCTAAAAATTATTATTGGGGTGGGAGTGGGAAAAGATGTACCCACATGTTCATTGCCTGCCCTAACTTGAATATTCTAAAAATCAGTTTATTTTATCATTATGCTTTTTATGTAACACTACTTGGGGAAAATAAAGGCAATGAAGAAGCTTTTAAAACTGGTTTAATACCAATTTTATGGAATTACTGAGACTGATAAAACAAACGAATATCCTCAAAGGTATGAGAAATCTCCATGTTTAAAACAGGGGTGGAGGCATCTGGCCGTATAAGGCCCAGGGAATCGTTTGGCCTGGTGTGCCCGGCATCAGGGGTGAGTTAATTAAATGTTTGACCAAATATAGCAGGCTAATGTTGAAGCTGGTAATTTTATATGCCCCACAACTGATGTTATACATGTCCAAATGGCCCTTGGCAGAAAAAAAAGGTTCCTCACCCCTGGTTTAAAACTTCAAGTAATATATTTCTCAAGAAGCGTCTAACTACCTACAGATGGTGCTGGACAGTTAATTTAGAATTACAGCCACATTACTGACCTGTATAATTTTAAACTCCGAAGGCATCGGGCAAGTAGGAACAGAACCAGGTAACTGGTCAAGGCATGTTTCTTGGCCTGGAGTGGAGGAGCTTGAAGCATGTGCACTGACGGCTCTGTGCTTCCTGCTCTCCATCAGGAATGGAAGCATCTATTGTAATGATCCTGGCAGCTGGAAACGTAGGGGCAGTTAACTGGTCTTTTCCATTAACAGGCCTCTGGTTCAAGAAGGACCATACTTGAAGAGCTGCTTCCAAGGATACTCATCCCCAAACGAACCTGACGTTGGAACATGAGATCCTGGACATTGAGCCTGATGCCAGATTGGGATGAGACCTTCGGGGATCCTTGAATGGGAAGGACTACATTTTCTAAGTGGAAGAAATGTGATTAAAGTGTGGTCAGAGGGAAGATGGTACTACATTGCAAAAAAGGGCCACAATTCTTCTGGGCCCTGTACACACCCCCCTTTGTCAATTTCTTGCTTCCTCCATCAACAGTTAGACTCTACCTCTCCACCTCTCAAATCGGAGTGGGATTTGTGACGGGATTAATACAGAATGTGGCAGAAGTGATTTTTGTGAGAGTTCTGAGCCCAGGCCCAGCTCTGTAGCTTCTACTCCTGTCTGCTTGAAGTGCTGCCCCAAGATTGCTAATGTGAAGAAGCCTGAAATTAAATATTTCAGGAAACTTCCTTAATTAGATTTTAAATAGAGATTTCTTTTTTTTTTAACAAGGAGAAGCAAAGGTGATACAGTTAACTGTCACTTAAATTATGTTCTCAAATTAATGACAATCTAAGTAAGAACAAAGCAACCAATTAATTCTTTTATGTGACAAGACCTATTTTGAGAGATTTTGGGGGCTTTCGGCAACCGCAGTGCAATCACTAGCTTCTTATCTCAAGTATACTTGTTATGAGTAAAAGAATGAGATGATTATCAGGCTAAATATATAATATTCAGAGTTCCGACTGCTCAGTAAAGACTTTCAAGCCTCATTTTAGGATTAAGGTGATAAGCTCCTGCAATATAAAGCAATGTCAGACATTTTTCTTATTCCAATGGTCATTTCTAATTGCACTTCATAATATCGTCTTTGCTATTTGAATGTTAAATATAAACTAAGAAATACTTCCTCTTGAGAATTCCAGATAAAGATGGAAAATTAAACACTTCTATTCACTTTTCCTCTCTCTCAAACCCCATAAAAATAATAATAAAGTGTGTGTGTGTGGTGTTTAAATAAAGGTATAAATATTCAAGGAACAAAGATAGTAAAGAACAATAGCAACCAAATGTTGTAATATGAAATGCAGACAGATAAGTGGTAACAGACTTAGGAGACCAGAAAAAAAAGCTAAACCCTAAATCAGCTCTGGGGGAAACCAAGAACAATCATATTTATGCTGTAAAATCTCATAAAATTTTAGAACCAGTGACCTCTAGAAATAAGATAAATGGGATTATAGAATGGGTACTAGTTAAAAGCTGTTTAAGGAGATGCTAGATGCCCATATCCTCACCTGTACTCTACCAGACAACTAGAGTTTGGTTTTAGTTGTGTGGTTATAGGGTAATTCAGTCTCTGAACTGTGAGATATCAGGCATGGTTAAGGGTAGAGGTACCATAGTGAAAACTGAAGGATCAATTGCATCCTGGAGGCTGAGACTCCCAGTTTATTCATTCCCTTAGACTCCAGAATACTGGCAGCCAGGCCTTGACTTTCCAGGCAGAAGACTGGCAAATTCTTCCCTGGGGAATCTGAGCAACCTAAAATGAAAGGAACCACTCAGCCATTTTCCTACAATGAAGTCCACAGTCGGAGGTCCCACCTATTACTCTGAACTTATACTCAAGTTTTGCATTTCCTATCCTTAAGTATGGACAACCAACCAAAGAGTACTAGGTATCTGAAGAAATCCATTAAACTCCATTAGACAGTCATGATGCATAAAGCCACATATGACATGCCCCCAGCTAACATAATATTCAATGCTGAAAAGCTGAAAGCTTTTCCTCCAATAATCAGGAACAAGTCAAGGATGCCCACTCTCACCACTTTTATTCAACACTAGATGGCTGGAGCAGAAAATTCGTGCATGTGTGTGTCGGGGGGGGTCCCCTCAGCCCAGCCTAAACCCTCTCCAATCTGGGACATCCCTCTCACAATCCTGGACCACAGCTCCTAATCGCTCACCTGCCTGCCTGCCCAGTCGCTCCTAACTGCTCCCCTTCTTGCCCCCTGCCGCCTGATTGCCCCTCACTGCCTCTACATGCCAGCCTGATCACCCCACGCCGGCCTGATCACCCCTAACTGCCCTCCCCCCTGCTGACCTGGTCACTCCACATTGCCTGCTTGTTCAGCTATTTCATCGGACCTCACTAACCCCTGTCGGCCTGGTTGTAGGCAGCCATTTTGTGAGGGTGTGAGAGTTAATTTGCATATTACCTCTTTACTTATAGGATAGTATTGGATGTTTTAGCCAGAGCAATTAGGTAAGAAAAAAATAAATAAAAGGCATCCAAATTAGCAAGGAAGATATAAAACTTGCTAGTTGTACATGATTTGATATTATATATAAAAAATCCTAAAAAATCCCCAAATGATTGTTAGAACTAATAAACAAATTCACTGAAATTGTAGAACACAAAATCAATATACAAAAATCTGTTGCATTTCCATATACTAATAATGAACTATCAGAAAGAAAATTAAGAAAGATATCCCATTTATAAGTATACCAAAAAGAATATTTAAGAATAAATTTAATCCTACAGTGAAAACTATAAGACAGTGATGAAACAAACTGAAGAAGACACAAGTAAATGGAAAGATATTGTATGCTCATAGATCGAAAGAATATTGTTAAAATGACCATGCTAGCCCAAACAATCTACAGGTGCAATGTAATCTTTATCAAAATTCCATTACCATTTCTCACAGAAATACAACAAACAATCTTAACTTTGTATGGAACTACAAAAACCCTAAATAGCCAAAGCAATCTTGAGAAAGAACAAAGCTAGCGGCATGATGGTCCCTGATTTCAAACTTTATTATAAAGGTATAGTAATCAAAACAATATGGTATTGGCATAAAAACAGACACACAAAACAATGGGATAGAATAGAGAGCCCAGAAATAAACCTACACATATATGGTCAATTAATTTATGACAAGGAAGCCAAGCATATACACTGGGGAAAAGACAGTCTCTTCAATAAATGATGTTGAGAAAACTGGATTTTATGAAAAAGTATAAAGGTGGATTTTTTTTTTTACCATATACCAAAATTAATTCAAAATGGATTAAATACTTAACATAAGACCTGAAGAAAAGATTGGTGGTAAGATGCTTGATATTAGTTTTGGTAATGAATTTTTGAATTTTACACCAAAAGCAATGGCAAGAAAAGCAAAAAATAAACAAGTTGAACAACATCAAACTGAAAAGCTTATACACAGCAAAAAAACAAAACCATCAACAAAATAAGAAGGCAGATTGGTGGTTGCCAGAAGTAAGGCATAGAGAGGTGGGCAAAATGGGAGAAGGGGTTAAAAATTCCAGTTATAAAATAAATAAGTGATGAGGATGTAATGTACAGCATGATTTTGTTAGTTGATAATACTATATACTGTATATCCAAAAGCTGTTAGGAGAGTAAATCTTAAAAGTTCTCATCATAAGAAAAAATATGTAACTATGGGAGGTGACAAATGTTAACTAGACCTACTGTGGTGATCATTTTTCAGCATACACAAATATAATCATTGTGGTGTACACCTGAAACTAATATGTTTTGTGTCAATTATATCTCAATTAAAAAATCATTATGCTCAGAGAATTAAGATAATGGAACTGTGAAAAAAGCTCAAAATATGTTTTTGAAAAGGCAAACCATTATAGAAATGTAATAGCTCTTAGAAACTAAAAGGAAGTGAGAGCAGAAATGAATACTCAACAGAAGAATTCAAAATAAGTTGAGGAAATCTTTGGTTATAGATAACAAAATGGAGAGAAAAGATACGGGCATGAGAGAATCAGGTGAGGAAGCCCAATATCTGAAAACTAGGAATGCCAGGAAGAGAAAAAGAACAAATCACCCACAAAATTAAAAAATTATTCAAGAAAACGTCCCTAAACTGATAGACAAAAGTATTCAAGTTGAAAGGAGCCACAGAGTACCAAGTACAATAGATGAACACAGAGCCACATCCAGCTACATATATTTCAGAACACTGGGGACAAGCTTCCCTAGAGGGGAAACAGGTTCTGCAGAGAGAACTAGGAATTTGAATGTTTTTGAAGTTCTCTGCAGCAATATTGAATTTTAGAATTAAAGGAGCAAGACTTTAAAAATTCAGAAGGCAAAGGATTTTGGTCGGATATAGATGTCTATACCTAGTGAGACTATTATTACGAGTGAATTATTATGTGTATTCGCTACAGCTGCCATAACAGGACACTATGGATTGGGGACTTAAGCAACAGAAATGTATTTTCTCACACTTTTGGAGGAAGAAGCTGCTTCATGAATAGATAGACTATTTTATGAGCCTAGGACAGCCGTGGGCAAACTATGGCCCGCGGGCTGGATCCGGCCCATTTGAAAAAAAAAAAACTAAAAAAAAAAAAAAAAAAAAAGACCGTACCCTTTTATGTAATGATGTTTACTTTGAGTTTATATTAGTTCACACAAACACTCCATCCATGCTTTTGTTCCGGCCTTCGGTCCAGTTTAAGAACCCATTGTTGCCCTCGAGTCAAAAAGTTTGCCCACCCCTGGCCTAGGAGCTCAAGGGCTGATATACTAACATCTACTTCATTGGTTTAAGATAAAACAAACCTGGGCTAGAGTCTTAGTTCTGCCAAGTAAAGCTGACCTTTGAACAATATGGAGGTTGGGGCACTGACCACCCCTCCCACACCGCCCAGTTTAAAATCTGTGTAGAACTTTTGACTCCTGCAAATTTTAACTAATAAAAGCCAACTGTTGACTAGAAGCCTTACCAATAACATAGTCAATCAACACATTAAATTCTTACTTAAAAGAAGCTACATCATTTGCAGAAACACAAATCGCAGGCTGCGTAGCTTGTTTCATTTTCATCTCAGATGAAAACTTTCCAGGAGAGAGCTGTGTTTCCCCTGACTCTATGGATCGATACAAACAACCTGAATATCGAGCATCCTAATGCCAGATAAGTGACTGCAATAAAACGAGTGTTCTGAGGCTGCTGCACGTCAAGGGCACTGACAGAACATTAATCCTACCTAAATCAATCTCAGTCTCTCTCTGCCTAAAGAACTCTCTAAAGATTTCAGATCAATGAAAACAACTCCCCTCCCCCAAAGAAGTCCAAACTGAAAATAAAATACAGTAAAAGGCTGATTGCTAGAAGGATCAGTATCTTCAACTATCTATGCTGACAGGGTTAGAAAACAAATACACATGTGTACTGATAAATGTGAAATGGCAATCCTGGTTCAGTTTGAGCTGCTATAACAAATTATCATAGATCGGGTGGCTTATGAACAACAGAAATTTATTCCCAGGAGGGTGATATCTGAGATCAGGGTACTAGCAAGGTCAAGTTCTGGTGCAGGCCCTCCCTCTTCCTGGTTACAGACTTATGACTGTATCCTCACATGGTGGAAGGAGAGGGTGCAAGCTACCTCTCCAGTCTCTTCTTTAGGGGCACTAATCCTCTACACGAGGGCTCCACCCTCATCCCCCAATCCCCTCACTAAAGCCTCACCTCTTAATATCATCACATTGGTGATTAGATTTCAACATACGAATTTGTGGGAGGAGGGACACATTCAGTTCATAGCATATCCAGAACACTGACTAGCATTTTGTTTAAAAATAATGCTATTCCAGTTCAGGTCAGATATTTACCTTTACAAATATCAGTCTTTGTCACCTCAAACATTCCCTTTCTACACTGAAAGCAAATTTTCAGAGATTTTCCCCAAGGATTCTCACAGTAGTAGTAGTAATAGTACTATTAGCAGCAGTAATAATAATTGTTGTAACTATTTATTAAGTGCTTTCTATTGGCCAGGTACTAGCCAGGGGTGGGCAACATTTTTGACTCAAGGGCCACAATGGGTTCTTAAACTGGACCGGAGGGCCGGAACAAAAGCATGGCTGGAGTGTTTGTGTGAACTAATATAAACTCAAAGTAAACATCATTACATAAAAGCGTACGGTCTTTTTTTTTTTTTTTTAGTTTTATTCATTTCAAATGGGCCAGATGCCCGTGGGCCGTAGTTTGCCCACGGCTGTACTAGACTAAGGATTTTACACATGTCATTTCAATGTCTCCAAATCCTACTGTCACCACCCTCCATTCCCTCCTGCTTTCTTCCCTCCACCCCCCATGTCCTCTGTCCCTTGGGACTTTCCAGATTGGCATATTTAAATAGCTGTACTAGGGAGACGAACACTACTCCAGAAAAGTCCCCATCCTAATCCCTGTGACTGTGTTAAATTCCATGGAAAAGGGGAATTGATGTTGCAGATGGAATTAAGGCTGTTAATTAGCTGGCTTTAAATAGGGCAGTGGTTCTCAACCTTCCTAATGCCACGACCCTTTAATACAGTTCCTCATGTGGTGGTGACCCGAACCATAAAATTATTTTTGTTGCTATTTCATAACTATAATTTTGCTACTGTTATGAATCGTAATGTAAATATCTGATATGCTATATGTGTTTTCCGAAGGTCGCGACCCACAGGTTGAGAATCGCTGAAATAGGGGGACTGTCTTGGACTATCCAGGTGGATCCAATGGGACAAAAAAGTGTCCTTAAAGGTGGGAAAGGAAAGCAGAAGAGTCAGAGAAGGAGATGTGATAACAGAAGCAAGGTCAGAGTGAAGTGAGCTGATGGGACAAGGACTCCCTGCCATCGCTGGCTTTGAAGACACAGGAAGGGGTGTGCTAGCCTCTAGAAGCTGGCACAAGCAAACACACAGATTCTTCCACAGAGCCTCTGAAAAGAATGCAGCCCTGCCACACCTTGATTTTAGCCTAGAGCAGGGGTGGGCAAACTTTTTGACTCGAGGACAACAATGGGTTCTTAAACTGGACCGGAGGGCTGGAACAAAAGCATGGATGGAGTGTTTGTGTGAACTAATATAAATTCAAAGTAAACATCATTACATAAAAGGGTATGGTCTTTTTTTTTTTTTTTTTAGTTTTACTCATTTCAAATGGGCTGGATCCGGCCAGCGGGCCGTAGTTTGCCCACGGCTGGCCTAGAGGGACCCATGTCGGACTTCTAACCTACAGAACATAAGATAATTCATTTGTGTTGTCTTAAGCCACAAAATTCCTGGTCATTTGATACAGCAGCTGTAGAAACTAGTAACATCAAGAGGATAGGACTGGAGGTAGAAGGCCTGGCCTTAGAATCCAAGCCCGACCACTTGCCAATGGTGTGACCTTGGGCAAGTTGCTTAACCTCTCTGTGCCTCAGTTTCCTCCTCTACAGAATTGAGGATAAGGACTATACCTTATTCACAGGGCTAAATGAGTTTATAGTTATGAAGTACTTGCAAACTAGCAAGTACAATACAAATGAGCTATCATTATTCCTTCGATAAACTCCCTACTGTTGTATTATATCGTCTTCTCTGAGGTTGTCTGAGCTTCGAGAGGGAGCTTCTGAAACTACAATGCTTCAATACAATGACCCCAACACTGACAACCTCGGGTAGCTGGCTCGTGCAGGAGAGCTTTCTGCAGGGTCAAATCTTTAGGTGCCCATACAGGCGTGGCTGGTAAGCAGCCCGCAGGCCCAGTTCTGTGGATACCAAACACAACGACCGAACCACATCGCATACTGACTTAATAAAAATGCATACCCACAGGTTTGCTTTATTGCTTCTCAAGCACAAAATATATGCACGTGGAATATGAGGCTATTTGCTTTTTAATCAGTTCTCAACTTTAATTTCTGTGGAATGTAGCTCAAACAACCAAGATTCACACTTTGATTAGTTTAGGACTTACTGCAATATTTTGCTGAAGACATGCCTAATCTCCTGAAGAAGTTCGTGAGCATGAGCAATAAATTAATTCTCCAGACCATGCTGAGGGACTCACTGGAAACAGCTCCCAGAAAAGCCCTGCAAGGCATTTACTCTACCAAGGCTGCTGAGTGTACTGTCACTACTTCATTTAGAGGTCCCTTATCCATGTAAGAATTTCATTTCTTCCAAAGGCTAGGAAGCACTGCTTCACTAGGGGTTGATGTTCTTTGTCTCTGACAGTCAGAACCATGTGACTTACTGTGTTTCTCCCTCTACCCTGCCCGCTAGGCTTACCATCTAATTTGTTGGCTCAGTTATCAATCTAATTACGGTTATATAGACCATTGACGCCTGCCAATCTGGGTCCATTTTCTCTTAAACTTGAATGGCTACTCTAACTGATATTCACCTTGGTTCAGAATATTTCTTTTCTATTTTAGCATGTTATTCTCTTTGTCTCTAACCCACCTGAAATGCTTTAACAATAAACTCCAAAGGCAACCATATATCTTTGTATCCACAGGCTCACACTAGTGTAATATGGCTGAAAAACTGTATTCTGGCTCTGTTCATGTGGCACATACATGAGGTGGCAGCATTGTGAAGAAAACACACTTCTCTCCTGTTCACTCATCAGGCATTGACTGGAGTGACCTTGAGCAAGCCATTCCATCTCTCTGACCTTTATCTTATTATCCAGACCCTCAGAGTTGTAATGGGTAGATGGTTTAACTCTGCAATATAGAGTTATCCTATATAATAAAAGGCTGATATGCAAATTTCCCCCTTGTGAGTTTGACCAATCAGGAGTTTGATCGCTTGCTATGACGTGTGCTGACCACCAGGGGGTGGCGCAGAATGAAGGAAGGCCCTGGCTGGCAGCTGGCAGCCTTGGGTGGCGGGGAGGAAGGCCCTGATTGGCCCTGATTGCCAGTCAGGCATAGGGACTCTACTCATGCACGAATTTCAGGCACCGGGCCTCTAGTTTATAAATAATGGCCACTATTGCTTTTATCACTGCAACTGTTGCTACCACTGCTTGAAAACCACCATTTGACCAATCAATGTTTTTACACCTTGCTGCCATGGTCTGCTGGCTTGTTTGGTTGAGAGGAAGGTTAAATGATAAGAAGGCAATCAAAGGGAGGTTACAGAGAATCTCCTACCCACTGGCCCTTCAGGAACTTTCTCCCATCCCTACCAGCCCTCACTGGCCCAGCACCAAGATTTCCATGGTTAGTGCTTTCTTGAGCACTACGAGCTGTACTGTTTTGTTATTCCCTAGACTTTAAAAAATGTTTCCCTAGCTTACATCCCAGAAGGGAGAAAAAGGGAATATAAACAAATTTCAGGTCAAGTGGTCTTTGTATGCTGCCCATATATGCACATGACACATGAATTAAAATATGATGCATGAGTTAAAGATCTAAGGGTCAAGCATCATTCCTGATAGAATTTAATGGGTATAAAACTATGGATAGGGAAGGTGGTCTATCAGCAGAGCTGAGACCAAAAATAAATCACCAAGTCAGGGATAAAGTCAACTTGAACATGGAGACCATAATTGACTGACTAGTTGACTCCGTGTTTAGAATTTTCATCAGAATGTTCTGTGTTTAGGATGCAGAACAGGCTCTATCCTCCAGCAGTAGCCACAAAGCCAACTCTGCCACATAGTTAGATCTTGGCCATTCTCCAGGTGCCACTCGATGTCAATACACAGTTCCCGTCCTCAGTGGCTCAGTCTAGAAGGGGGAGCAAGTCATGTGAGCAAATTTCAGTGGAAGGGGTCTTTTATAATGTCCATTCCCTGTATGCACAGGACCCACATTACAATACTTTGTGACAACCAAGCTTTTCAAGGTGTTATATGGGAGTTATGCTGAGTTATGTGTGGTATATATCTTCATTATAGACTTCGAAAAGCTGGAAACCAAACTGCATGTATAAACATATGATCTCTTACCTGAAAATATGGCAGTTGCCTCCTAACTGGTCCCTGATTCTACTCTTGCTCTGTACAATCAGTTCTTAACACAGCAGTCAGAATAGTACTTTTCAAAAGTTCAGTGAGTTTTATATACATCCCACAGATGAATGAAATCATATGGGTCTTAGCTTTTTCTGTCTGATGTATTTCACTTAGCATGATATTCTCAAGAACCATCCATGAAAGCAACAAATGAACAAAGAAGAAAAACAACAAACAAAATAATAGTATGGTGTTTATCAGACAGAAGAGAGGTTAGGGGGCTATTCAAGGGTCAAGGGGGTCAAATATAGGGTGACAGTAGATTTGACTTTGTGTGGTGGGCACACAATGTAATAATATACAGATGATGTATCATAGGACTGTACACTTGAAAACTATATAATCTTATTAATCAATGTCACCCCAGTACATTGAATTAAACAAAAGTCGAAAAAAACTTCAGCTAGACCCATATCGCACCCTTGTAAAAGCCAAACTCTTTACAATGGCCCATAGGACTGGACATAATTGGCCCGCCCCCTATTTCCCATCTTGTCTCCTTGTCTTTTCTGCTCCAGCCACAAGGGTCTTACTCTCCCTCC
Source organism: Myotis davidii (assembly GCF_000327345.1). Lineage (NCBI taxonomy): Eukaryota > Metazoa > Chordata > Mammalia > Chiroptera > Vespertilionidae > Myotis > Myotis davidii. The sequence continues at coordinate 6,243,333 of NW_006294778.1, forward strand.
AAACATGCCCCAAGGTGCTTGCAGATTAGCGCCTTGCTTTGACTGTTCCCCTCCCTGGGGCTCTCTCCCTCCCTCTCTTACCTCTTTCTAGCCTTTCTCCACTCACACCTCCTGTTTGAGGCCTAACTTGAAGAATAGAAACAGTTTTTAAAGAATGCCGTAGGCATCCTCACTTTAGCACCAATATTCTCCATTCCCCTCCCCTACTCCTCTTGTCTCTTTTTCCATATCATTCATCACCTTCTAACATGCTTTCCAGTTGGCTTTTTAAAAAAATGTTTATCTCAGCACTACTGACATTCAGAGATGGACAATTCTTTGTTGGGGAAGGGGTGGTTAGTAGCATCTTTGTCCTCTACCCTCTGGACACCAGTAGCATGCTTCAGCCCACGCTGGGACAAACAAAAACATTTCCAGGCATTGCCCAATCATCCCCTGATTGAGGACCATTGATTCATAATTCACTGCCAGTTACCCCAGCTAAAATGTCAGCTCTGGGAGGGCAGGCATCCTTGCCTTGCTGATTACTGTGGATTCCCAGGCACCCAGAACAACAATGGGCATGGAACATATGAATGAATGAATGCCCATTTAAACATATGCATTCACAGAAACACAAATTTCAGATTCCTCTATTAGGAAGTGGCCCGTATTTAATTTTATCTCACTTTTACAGATTTTCATAACAATAAAATAATGGTAATAATAGAAACAAAAAAATACAGAAAGGAATATTTTTGTGTCTGTATCTAACACAAACATTCTTCTGAAAGGCAATTCAGAATTAATCTATTTCTTGCAAGAATATTCTGCATAGCTATTATAAAAAGCGACATGCCTCGTTCCCACACTTCCTTTTCTCTACCAGCAGAAAACCTTTATTATGAGTACTGACTGTGGAAAGTAATTGTTGCAAGGGCATTACTGCTATTGCCATTTTAAGAATGAATGGCAGTGGGTGATACAGGCCGACATTCACAGGCGAGGAGGTGAAGAGGAATAAATTAATTTTTAAATGGACTTGTCTGTCATAGTCATAAGATTTGACTAAAATCTATTTTGTCTCAGACATTGGGTGGTCCTACCAAAAGGGTGTCACATGACAAAAGACAGCAGAGCAGCAGTTATCAAGGGGGACAGAGGTGCAATTTTTTGCCCCCTCCCACCAGGGGACACTGGGCAATGTCTGGAGATTTTTTATTTTTACAATTAAGTGGGGAGGGAACTGCTAGTAACATCTAATAGACAGAGGCCAGGGATGCTACTAACTATCCTACAATGATGTGATGGTTCCCACACAGAGTTATTCAGCCCCAAATGTCAATAGCACCAAGGTTGAAAAATCCTCAGTGAGAGCATAATGCTTAAGAGTATAGGATCGTGCCCAGCCGGTGTGGCTAAGTGGTTGAGCGTTGACCCAGGAACCAAGAGGTCACTGGTTTGATTCCCAGTCAGGGTGCATTCAGGAGGTAGCCGATCAATGATTCTCTTCCCTCATCACTGTTTCTATCACTCTATCCCTCTCCCTTCCTTTCTCTGTAAAAATCAATAAAAACATATATATATACATACATACATACATACATATATACATACATACACACATATATATATAAAAAAGAGTACAGGATTGTAAGGCTCCCTGTCTGAATTTGAATTCCTTCTCCATCACCGAGACAGATTGCCTAGTCATTCAGCAACACTGATTTCCTTTTCCTCCTGGGCACACAGGTAGACTAGTTATCCTAACATCTCTCAAGTTAGGAGTAACTACATGAGTGAGGTCTAGACCAAGAAAGGTGGGGAAAGGAAAGTGTGGTACACCGCTTCTAAGCCTGGCCCATAAAAACATCCCACAAGATCACTCAGACCTCTTCTCCCCTGTCTGTCAACCAGATGCAAGGGATCTAGGGAAGGCAGAGTTGCAAGATAGAAGTAGCCTGGTACCTTGAACAACTGCGTGGAGCAAATATATTACACCTCTTTCCCACTAGTGACCCACACTAGACAATGATGTGAACCACAATGAACTTCTAAAGTGTGAAAACACTGATATCTGGGGGTCGTTCAGGCAGGTTGACTATCCTAGCTGTGCGAGCTACTGCAGGTTCCTTAACCTCTTTGTGCTTCAGTCTCCTCATCTGTAAAATGGTGATGAGAATACCTCCTCTCTCATATGGTTGTTGTGAAGATTAAAGTACTTAAAATAATGTCTGGAACCTAGTAAGAGTTTTCCCATTTTATATGATATCCTATATTGACGTGTAGAGAGATGTACATGAAGGTTTGCTTTCATTGCGTCTGAAACATGGATATATGTTCAAATAGAATGATAAGCTATTTGTTTTTAAGTTAATTTTCAAATTTAATTTTTTGTGTGCAATGTAGTTCAAAGCATAAACGTTTATGATCATATTATTCCATCATATCATTTTACTTTTATCCTTACTTCGTCCATTTAGCAGACAAGCACTGACCATCTATTGTATGATAGGCATTACATTAGCTACTGAAGATATAATTATGAGCAAAAACAGACATGGATATGCCTCCATGGAGTTTAAAGTTTAGTTGGATAGTTGGGCATTCATCATAGAATACCCAAATAATTATAAAATTTCAAATGTGAAAAATGTAATGTAAGAAACATGCAGCTAAACAGCATTAAGCAAGGAGACATTGTCTTTAGAAAGATGGGAGAGGGCTTCTCTGGGAAGAGTCTTTGGAGTTGAATTTTTAAGGATGAATAAAAGTAACGAGGGAGAATGAGACAAAAATTCCAGCATGTGCAAATGCCCTAATGCAGAGAGTGTCCAAAGAACAGAGAGAGAGAGAGAGAGAGAGAGATTGTATCTGTCTTCTGTCTGGATCATAAGAAATGAGAGGTGGACAGTGGAGAAGGCAGATCAAGCTGGAAGGAGTTAGCAGTTAGCAGAACGGAATCGCTGAGAAGGCCGGCAAGCCTTCCAAGACCTTATAGGTCATCTCAATAGTTTTGCTATTTATTCTAAGGTTTTTAAACCGGATGAAGTGACATGAATAAAGGTACATTTTGAAAACATCACTCTGTATGCACTTGTGAGAATGGATTGGAGGTGGGGAAGGATAGAGCCAGTGAGACCTGTTCCATTGTTTCTAGGTTTTACAAGAGAGAAAATGGTGGTAGAGATAGAGAGAAGCTACTAGATGAAAGACATGCTTTGCTTCGGATATAAAATCATCAGCCCTGGGAGATAAATAAGATGTGGGAAGCAGAGGTGAGGGATGTATTAGACTAGCTTCCAGACTCGGTTTCAGCACCTGGACAAATATTAGTGCTATTTACTGGATAGAGGACAAAGAATGTGGACTGCATTTGAGGAGAAAATGTCTTGAATTTGGTTTGAGGTGAGTGTGCAGTGAGCTAACTTCACATCACCTTTATTCTTTACTATTATGATTCTCCCATTTTCATTTTTATCTATTCATTTATTTTCTCATTTAACTATCATTGTTAAGCACTAGCGTTGGGATTCAAAAGTGATGATACAGACACAGTCTTTCAAGGAACTTACAGTCTAGGAGAAAGCAATTAAACTTGATGGTACTATTAATGAAGAGCTATGATGGGAGGAAATATTACCAAGACACAGAGAGTACACTGCAGCCAGAGCTGGGGTGGAACCCTTGGATGGATTTCTGAAGGAAATGTCTCTGATGAACTCTGAGAGAAGGGAGTCTAGGAGAAAAGGCTATTCCAGGCAGAGGGAAGGACATGTGCAGAGAGGAGACAAAAGGACTCAGACTCAGGAGCTAAGGAGATCAAAGCAGTTCAGTGCACCCAAAGCACACAACTGGGGGATGAAAGCAGGAGCTAGTGAGCTAACAGGAGTCTGGGTTTTATTCTGAGAGCAAAGTATTTTCAAGGCTCTTTCCCACTTTGATCACTCTTTATTAAACTTTCAATTCTCTTTTGTCTCTTTTTCTACTACATTCATGTATAGACACTCACACCGATTATTCTCTTTTACTCCTAGACAAATACAATATCAAACATTCCGCAGAACCAAGAAGTCACACGGGATCTTGAATTGCATTTGGAAAACCAGCAGATCATTTTATAACCCTCAAAGCTCATTAACCACCTACTTCTGATTACTTTAAAGCCGTTAACATCACTCTCAAAGTATCCTTAGGCACATGTTTTTCTGACCGCACCAAACAATTGTTTCCAATTTGACAGCCAGTGTTCTTGGAATCTTACATACACACGCTCATGAAAGGGATGTTTATCCCTGGCCAGTTTGGCTCAGTTGGTTGGAGCATCGTCCTATGCACCGCCAGGGCGTGTACAGTGTATGGGAGGCAACCACTTGATGTTTCCCTCTCACATCTATCTCTCTGTCTCTCTCCCCGCCCCCTCCTTTCCTCTCTCTCTAAAATCAATAGAAACATATCCTCAAGTGAGGATAAAAGGGATGTTGTCTGTGTGGCACGACCATTTTCAAACAGAAAGAAATCTCCACTGCCCATAACATTCAAGACCTTGTTGAATTTTTCATCTCCCAACTGCCTACGTTATTCTTTTGGTCCTACTAAGGTCTGGTTCTTAGATTTGCTTCATTCCAGCTGTCCCTCTGCTTTTTCCTTAGTTCTCCTGCCTGGAAAGTTCACCTTCCATGGATCACTCTATTTTTTCAAACAGTAACACCAAGTGTTCTCACGTCCTATTCCCATTCACAGAAGACTATTGTAGTTCTTCAAACACTCCATTCTGCTGCACACCTTTGTTCTTTGATACATACATGATTCTCTCTTTTCGAGATGTGTTTCCCCCACCTTAAATTCCTGGACAAGTGTTACCTTTCAAGACCCATCACAAACATTTTCTTCTTGTGACCAACCCTCCTCTCTTACTAACCTCCCAACAAATCTGAGGACTGGAACACCCTATCTTTTAAGTCACACCATTATACTGTTTATAATTATTTAAAACTAGATGCCTGATGCATGAAATCTGTGCAAGAGTAGGCCTTCCTTCCCCTGGCTGCCAGCACTGGCTTCCCTCTGGCACCCGGGACCCAGGATTCCCTCACAGCCCCTGCTTCATCCAGAAGGTCATCTGCTCTAATTAGCATATACAACTTTTATTATTATAGATGGTCTTCTGTCTTTACTATGCTGGGGTCAAGACTATGTACTATTTATATCCTCTGTACCCAAACAGTGCCTGAAAAAAAGTAATCAGCAAACTATTGACTATTGAATGAAACAATTTTTCAGTGAATGAATACTCAAACATGTCAAAAAATGCTTCTCATATATGTGAGAGAGATGGCTGAATACCGCTATCCCACAGGCTATCATCTTCATTTAACACATTTTTTTAATGAACTGTGTGTGAGAGAAACATCAATGATGAGAGAGAATCACTAGTCAGCTGCCTCCTGCATGCCCCCTACTGGGGATTGAACCTGCAACCCAGGCATGTACCCTGACTGGAAATCCAGCTGTGACCTCCTGATTCATATATCAATGCTTAACCATGGAAACACACCTTCTGGGCCATTTAGCACATATTTTAAAACATTTATAAAGACCTGATTCCTGGTTCTAATACCTAGAGGTCCTAATGGGAGCCCAGGTGCTTCTGACTTTGAGAACCCTGCTGAGAAACGTTGTTCTAAAGCAAGAACAAAGTGGCTTAGTGGTTGAGTGTTGACCTATGAACCAGGAGGTCACAGTTCGATTCCCGGACAGGGCACATGTCCGGGTTGCAGGTTCAGTCCCCAGTGTAGGAGGCAGCCGATTAATGATTCACTCTTATCATTAATGTTTCTATCCCTCTTGGAAATCAATAAAAATATTTAAAAAGATAAAGAACATCAGAAAACAGAATCAGCATAAAGATGAATAGTGGAAAACTTTCCTCTTCATTTACCTATATGTCTTTGAAGTAATAAGAAAACCCTAGGTGCACATCATGTATTTCATCTACCTATCCACCTATCCATCCATCCAGTTCCTCTTCCTTTACCTTTATACCTTTTAAGCAAAGCATAACCCCAGTGCACGCACCATATACTTCATTAATTTCTCCATCCATCTATTCAACTATCCATCCATCCCATTCTTCTTCCATTTACCGATATGTCTTTGAAGTAAAACAAATCCCGTAGTACACACCATATAATTCATTGAGCCCTCCATTCATCTACCCACCTACCCATCCATTCATCCATTCATTTACCCTGCACTGTGCTAGGCACTCTCTCAGGCAGGGCGGAAGCAAAGGGAAAATCTGAATGTGAATCAGACTCTACTCCAGAAGAATTTAAAACCAAATAATCACTTGCGTGAGAAGCTTTAAGATGAACAACATAGGCATAACGAGGGTTTAAAGCCAGAGCAGGAACATGCCAGCTTTCATCTGTTTTTTTCTCTAAGAAAACACCCATAGGTCCTGAACTCTGAGTTAACAGAAAGTCCCTCTCAGTTCTTATTTCCCACGGGAAGATTGAACTAGAATTTTGAGGCCTGGCTATGAGTTTCATGTCTTCTTCAATGTTCACATATGTGGTTGGGTTGGCATCAGTCTGACCTGTTTGGATCTAGAGTTCGGTTATTTCAGAGGCTTCCTGAGTTGCTTCCTTTGCATTATGCATTATATATTTTGATGCAGAACATCTATTTTTGATTGTTTTCTCTCCTTTGTGCTCTAGAAGCCCACAGACTTTCATTGATTTTCTGTTGCTAAAGCGTGCCCCCACCTTGCACTCCCTGTAACTTGACAACTGCCATTTGGTTTGTTTTTTTCTCAAAGTCAGCAACCTATTTTTTTAAAATCTGTCATCCCTTCCCTTCTCGCAGCTAAGTCATTTTTACAGAGGCTGTCTCTATGGCCGGGGAAGGGAGAGCCAGGAATTCCTAAAGTCTGGCTGAGAGAGAGGTTGGGCTGACCTGATTTATCCCCCCCTTTAAAAGGCTGTTTTCGCCTAGTTGTTTACCGTCTTTGGCATGCTCTTCTCTCCTATCGCCAACCCTGCCATCTGGCCATGATTACTTGTCACCTCAGAAGCTTCAGTCAATTCTCTATGACTTTTGCAAGTCCTCAAAGGCTCAATTACTTAGCCAACTTCTCCTCCCACCACCTGTATGTCAAAAGTGACAATTTATTGTTCAGAGAGTGTCTGATAGATGAGCCAGGAAGCCAGCTGCGAGGCAATGTGGCTTTTCCTGGGGCAACTCAGTTGCTGAAGAAAGGGGAACTGAGAAGTAAACTAAGATTGAAAACAATCAAACCAACAACCCCTTTTTCAAAAGGGAAAAATGTAGACCAGCATCCTTGTCTGCCAGCTGGCTGCAGATGAGCCTGCAGGGGGCTCTGCACTGGGAATTGGCAGAGCCACAAGGTGGAAGGAACCTGGGTCTCTGCATCACCATGCAGAAGGTCCTTCACCCAACACACATACGAACGTGTGTTCAATTGTGTTAAGCCACTGAGATATGGGGATCCCTTATTGGAGCACCTTGCTTATCCTGACTAAAATAAAAGGAATATGAACACTCACAGGATTCTCAGGGGAGAAAGGCATCATGCTGTTCCTTGCATGTGCCAAGGAATGCAAGGCATGCAGGAGGAGGCTCTCGGGCAATGGCCCATCCTTTGAAAGTAAGGGCTTTCCCAGGAAACACTCACTGATGGATCCTTTGCTGGCTGAAAGGGGCAGTGTAGCAGTCATTCTCCTCCAGGTCTGGCAGTGTCTCCTTGTCCAGCCTCATTGGCTTCCTAGGTAACCACCTCCGAAACCTGCTTATTTGCTTATCGATCCTGTGGTACATGAAAGGCAAGACCAAAGGGTACAGAATGTCAGCGTTACACAGAGCCACGACTGTGACACCGCACACTCCAGGCACTCTCACTGCACTCAGGGAACCCACTCCCCCATTTCACAGATGGAAAGAAGGGAGCCACAATGCCTGTGCTCTTTCTATGTCACCAAGGAGCCTCAATGTTACTGTCTACAAGATCACTGCCATGCGTGACGCCAATCAATGACCAAGGAGTCTTAACCAGACTAGAAGGCTTTGGAAAGGAAGGTGATAGTCCCTTAAGCAAAGCAGCAGGGACCGTAACTTCTTATATTCTGCAGGTTCTATAAACTCATTCTGTGCTTGGCCAATTTCTTCCTCTTCCCTTAGTTAGGGAAGAACTCAACTATAGGTGACTTTGGGCAGGAGTGCCAACAGCACATCCCAGTGGGTGGACTGTGCAGAGAGCCTGATGTCATGATTTGCCTCCTGCCTCTCACACCTTCTCCAAACCCTATCAGCAGACAGTAGGTTCTTTAGTTTTCACTTTTTTCTTTTTAAATTGACCCCATGGTTCTCACACTGCTAGGGCATTTCAACACACATGTATCATTTTGGCCATGGCACACACGATGTCAAGACAAGGAGAACAAAAGTGTCCAAACAGTGGTTTTCAAGCACCACTTTTTCCCTGGCTGCCTCCCAAACCCTCTGACTTCTGCTGGTGAGAACATCTGGCTTCCAAGCAACCAGATGTTCATTCACAGCACCCACTGGCAGGAGCAGAAACCACAGCAAACTTAAAAATGTTGCTGCTATGTTGGGGAGCACAGAAGACTTGGTTGGAAAGTTTGTAAGGAGGACATTTTGAGAAAACGGATGTGTGCTGAAGGTGGCCCACCCTGTTTATTGTAATTCTGACTTAGGGGAGTGCCGAGGGCGGTGCCCCTAATTATTCCTTGACCTTTTCAGACAAGTCTGTGCACATGCAGACCCCCGGGTGTTTACTGGAATCCTTATGCTTAATCTTGAGGTGTCCTTGCTTAAAGGACACTGCACACATGTACCCTCCCAAGACTACTTATCCTACTGATGGTATTATATCTAAAAGATAAATGCTACTCAAACTGCAGTTATAATAAAAGCCTAATGAGGCAGGCAATCTGGTTCCTTTAGCCAGGCAGTCCCTTAGCCCTCTCTTTCACAGCAAACGTTGTGTCAGAGTAATCATTCATCCATCACTCAGGGTCTGCTGTTCAGCCCCAGAAGCGCTACCTCAGGCATCCATACCACAGGGTAACTTTTCCCCCAAGAGCACATGTCAAACAGCATCTCTGTGAGGTAGACCCAACAGATACGATACTCATTTTATATGTTATCAAAGAGATCCGGGGTGGAGAGAGATAATTATTCAATCCAAAATACTCAACCAATAAACAAAGCAGGACCAGAATCCATATTGTGGATTCCTGATTCTAGGGATCACTTCATCAAAGTAACTGATAATAGAAATCTTCACTTTAAGGGCTACAAGAAGGGACAGATCCCCCTGGAGAGGAAAATATCTGAATGCCTTCTAAGTCTATTCACCAAAAACACATGGAATCTGGGCATGTTTTACTTTTTCCCAATTTTTAAAAATATTTACATGGCAATTTATCCTTTGCATAAAACTTCTAGCTGAATAAATTATTTTTTATTCCCAATTCACTCTAAAATGAAAAATAATAGCAAATGTCTTTTTTAACCACCTCTCTTATTCTCAGCCTTGTTCCAGCCTCACCTGACCATCATTCTGCTTGCTGGTGGCTGTCCTTTTGCAGAACCCCTGAAGGTTCACACTGGAAAGAACCTCTCAGCTTCTCTAGGCCCCTCCTCTCCACAGAGGACCTGTCCCCACCACATACGCACACATAAGTAAAGATTCTACCCAGAGCCATGTAATCAGAAAAGAACAGTAGATTAGAAAGGCCTAAACACCCCCAAAGGGAAGAAGTTCCAATTTCCTCCATTCTTCATCGTCCTGGACCCCAACACCCCATTATCTCTTAACAGATATTTAAAATATAGGGATATAATGGGCTCCAGAAAATCAGTGTAACATTGACTGAGACCATGGGGCTGGCATGCCTCGTTTCAAGTCCTGGCTCTGTAAATATTAGCAGTGTGACCTTGGACAAGTTATTTAAGTTTGCTGTACCTCAATTTTCTTATCTGTAAAATGGGCATGATAATGAGTCTCAATTCACAGGACTGTGATGATAAAGTCTCTTGAACAGTGTCTGGTGCACAATAAGCACTGGCTATGATTACTATCTTCTTTTTCTTTTCAAAAATAAGAATTGGAGCAGCCAGCGTGCCTCTTTACATTGCTGTCTTTTTTCTTTTCAATTCAAAGTTAATTGTGCTTCACCAGCATCTATCACTTGTCCAAGTTCAATGATTTAGTCCTTAAATGGAATTATAAATTAGACTTCATAGGCTAAGCTGGTGGCTTTCCCCATGGCCCTAGGATTCATTTCATTTGATTGCCTTGAAACTCATTAAAGAAAGAGGACATTATATGGTGATGGATAGTACCTAGACTTATAGCGCTGATCGCTTTGTAATGTATACTATGTCAAATGATAATGTGGTGCACCTGAAACTAATATCCTATATAATAAAAGCCTAATATGCAAATTAACCAAACAGCAGAACAACCAGTCCCTATGACATGCACTGACCACCAGGGGGCAGATGCTCAATGCAGGAGCTGTCCCCTGGTGGTCAGTGCGCTCCCACAGGGGGAGTGCCACTCAGCCAGAAGCCCTGAGCCGGGCTCACAGCTGGCAAGTGCAGCAGCAATGGCCAGAGCCTCTCATGTTTCTGTGGCAGCACTAAGGATGTCCTGTGGGGAGCGAGCCTAAGCCATCAGTTGGACATCCCCCAAGGGCTCTTGGACTGCAAGAGGGTGCAGGCTGGGCTAAGATACACCCCCCCCCCAGGGGCCTAAGTGCACAAATTTCATGCACTGGGCCTCTAGTGTTACATACAAACTTTCCCTCAATTTTAAAATAGAGGACACTGGCTCAGAAGTTTTTTATAATAGAGTTTTTACCTCCCACACATCTCCAGTCTGCAGCGCTGATCAGATTACACTGTGCAAAATTCACATGCCCACAGAATCTGGGCTCTGCATGTGATGACTATGAATTTAATACAACTGGGTACAGTACTCAGAATGGATAAAAACAAATAAAGCTGTGAAAAATTGGGCATGAATGCTCTATGGGAATAAAATGGCAGCTTGTACCAACCAGCTTGTAGCATCACAATTTAGATGAAATGTGAAGATGGTGAGGAGAAAGTAAAATAGGGCAATAAAAATGATTAATTAGTTGAAAAAGGAGGAAGAGCACAAGGAAGTGAAAGGGAAGGGAGTGAAGTTGCTTGGCATGGTGGAGAGTCCATAATGGGCATGTCTAAATCCTGGCTCTTGCTAATCTGCTGTGTGACCTTCCACAAATCACTCACCTTTCTGAGCCTTATTTGTCAAGGGTTTTTGAGCGGGATCATCATTATCATCAGTTATCATCATCATGACCTTCAGGGCTGTTAGGTTTATAAAAGATGGTGTGCAAGGAATGCTTTGGGGAAGCTGCCAGGGAGATGGCTGTGTTCTTAAAAACTACTTGAGAGAAAGTGACAGGAAGCAGAGGAAATGGGCTTTTGAAACACTTATCTTGGAAGAAAGATGGTGGACAGATACCTTAAGGTTAAAGCCCCTGAGACACTAACTGGGGGTTGGGGTGTGGAGTGGCCTCTGCTCTGCAGCCTGAGCAGAAGCAGGAGGGCCAAGCATGGACTGTCCAGGCTCCATCACATATACTGGGGTCCATGCTGTATGCTCCTCACAACAGAAACAACGTGGTCAGCAGTTTGTGTTCTTTTCTGGTTGGCAGACTGGACCCCCATAAATGTGTGCACCCCAATACCCTGAACCTATGACTATGTTCTGTGATGTGGCAAAGGGGACTTTGCAGATGGAAGTAAGGTTACAGACCCCCAAATAGGGCGAGCATCTGGATTATTCAGGTGGACCCAATTTAACCCCACGAAGCCTTTAAAGACAAAGAACCTTCTCCGGCTGGAGACAGGGGAGATGAGGCAGGAGGGGAGGTAAGAGAGATTCAAAGAGTGAAAGTAACCCAACCAGCCATTGCTGGCTTTGCGGATGGAGAGGGCCAGGAGGGCAGGCAGCTAGAAGCTGAGAAGGACCTTTATCCAGGAGCCATACAGAGACAGAGCCTGCAACTGCAAAGAACTGAACTGTGCCAGCAACTGCATGAGTCTGGAAACAAATTCTCCCCATGGCCCTTCCCTTCCAACACCTTGATTTCAGCTGTGGGAGACCCCGAGCAGAGAAACCAGTTAAGCGCCCATGTCCTGGCATTCTGACTCGTAGCACTGTGAGATAATAAAGTTGTGTTGTTTTATGCAGCGGTTTGCAGGTATGTGTTACAACAGCAATAGGAAACTAACACACCTCCTACAATAGTCTTGGCGTGACCTTCCCCTTGAGGTCTGGCCAACGTGTGCTAGGTTCCCAGTGCTGGGGCTGATGTCCCACGTGCTGCCCCCACCTGCCCTTCTGGTGGCTCTGGGAACAAGGGTCTGTGTCTCTCTGGCGTGACCTTCCCCTTGAGGTCTGGCCGTGTGCTAGGTTCCCAGGGCTAGGGCTGATGTCCCACGTGCTGTTCCCACCTGCCCGTCTGGTGGCTCTGGGAACAAGGGTCTGTGTCTCTGGGACTGGAGGACAACTAGCTGTTCTTCTGCAAACACACTCCTGTCCCCGAACTGCACCACCAAGACATCATTGAGGGCCCCTTCTGCCATGCAAAGAAGAAATGCAAAGGGCAAAATCTACTGGGCTGGAATGTGTGAGACTCAGTGAGGTCACTGACTCTGCCACTGTATGTCAGTGTGCCTGGGGCAAGCTTCTTCTCACGGAGCCTCAGTATCCTCATCTCTAAATGGTGAGCCTTCAGAAGCTCTTGAGATACATACTGGTTGTGATGTGGGCAATAATATCTTGGCTGCATCATTCTAAACAACCTTCAGTTAATAAAGAGCTTTCCTTTTCACAATGCATAATGGATAACCTTCCATCTAGAATGGAAGACTTTGGCATCCGCCAGAAGCAGGTTCACATACTGGTTGTAGAGCTGGCCAGTCATGAGTGCCACACTGGGCAGGTAACTAAACTTCTCGGAGCTAATACACCCACCGCATGAGGCAGTGGTGAGGACAACACAAGATAATGGGTACCAGGTGTTGCACAATGCCTGGGATGTACAAAATGCTCAGTTAAGTGGTCGTATTTAGGATGAAGAAAATGCTGACAATGAACTTCTATATAGAGCATTCTCAATGGAAATTCTGGAGCTAGGATCCTCATTTGTATATTGAGGTCTGTGCTTCTATCTTACACTTAACACACTTCCCCAAACAGGCAATCCTGAAATGCACTTAGGTAAAATTCAAGAACCCAACCAATCAGGGAGCATCCCAATTTGCCTCTTCAGTATAGGGCTCAAGAGAAAAGAAAGATGTTGGCTTAATGACTGAGCATTGATGTGGTTGGATACATGTCACTTTGTTCTATTCCTGACATTACTAAGCAAAATCCCTCTTACGGACCACACAGGCAATAAAGAGAAGATGGATCATCCACTTGGGCATTTCTGGCCTTAACTTGTCAAGTTAATATCTGAACTAAAAGGCAGGAACTTTGATAGAAAGTTGTGGTAAGTTCAGAGTCCCCCCCGCCCCCAAATGCTGATTCATGGCAGGCAAAGTTCCAGATAGCTGGAAAGAGCTGGTAGCATAGGACAAGTGCATGGGCATGGACCTGATCCCTGTCATACTGTGCCTCCCCAGGGTGAGCCTTGGAAACTGCCTTGGGAAGGTTCTGCTGAAACCTCTTTAAACTGGGTTCCCTCAGCTCTAAAGGGGAGAATATCCTTCTAACCTTAGGAGCGGTGATGATTAAAGAAAAGGCCACATGCAAAGGACTTCATGTCCCCATGCTAACCTGTCAGTAGGCCTTTATAAATTACCTACTGTGTGCATAGCCCCAACCTGGATGCTGTGGGTTTACCCTGAAGAAGCAGAAGAAAAGGGCCTTTCCCTTGAGCCATTAACCATGCAGGAGGGACTTTGTACCAATGACAACTTAATTAGGCTGAATTAAACACAACAGACTACTTCAGGGACACCTGCTTTCCCCACACCAGAATATTATAATAACAGCATCACGTTTCAAACATTTAGATTACGTTTTCAGGATGATATGCCTAGAGGGAACATACAGATGTATTCTCATTCTCTCTCTCTCTCTCTCTCTCTCTCTCTCTCTCTCTCTTTCTCTCTCTCTCTCTCCCTCCCTCTCTGCTACCATTATATGGCTGCTGGAAGAGTCAGTTTCGAAGACGCCACACACAGCCCTACATTACAGCTACTGAGGCCTCCCTGGACTGCTACCAGTTAGACATCAGCCAGCTTGGATTTCTTTTTCCTCTTCTTAGAGCCAAGTCCCCTGTATTTACAGATTCTCCTTGGATAGAAGTTAGGGAGCTTCGGAAGTTGATAAGATTCTTTTTAGGTCACAAGGCTACTAATTGGGACACAACCTAAATACCTTGTAAGAGAGTCCAAAGGTTTTGGAACATTTACACACATTAATTTTTTAAAGCGGGGATGGAAATATACAAGCCATTTTGTTGATGTGCCTGCATACTCATCTGAGAAGATTACAACTGTGCTGAATGTCTAATGCAGCAGGATCCGGCATTCATTCTGCCCACAGCTGCACAGGACAACCCCGGGCGGGATGTGTGTGGGGAAGTGGAGGCAAAAGGAAGGAGTAGTAATGAGACTTAGCTACAAGCCACCCACAAGAGTCAGATGTGTTTCTTTGTAATCATATCTTTTACATACCACATTTGTACTATTTGGTGAAGGCAAAAAAAAAAAAAAAAAAAAAAAAAAAAAAAGACAAGTAAAAGGGTCAAAAGAAAGATGATTAATTCCCTTTCTTTATTGGGTGGGTAACTTATAATGCTTGTTAAGTCTGCCCAAAGTTAAGTCACAGCAACATTTAATAGACAAAGTACATGGATGAAAAGAGCATTTACTCGAAAAATATGTGTCTGAACTACATGAGTATGCTTTATGAGAGTCAGGTGACCTTTTAAAATAAAGATATTTGTGAAAAGGTACTTTATTTCTCTGTCTGCTCAGAAACTTTATCCTATTAATAAAAGCCTATGTGGTCATCACGCCCTCACGCCCTGACACTCTCATGCTGCAACAAGCAATCACCAGAGGCTGCGTGTGCAGTGGACGCATGCAGATGGACAGGGCAGCGTGTGCACGTGGGTGGGTGGTGGCTTGATGCAGCGCAGAGGCAGGAACCCCGGCTTTGGCCTACCTCTTTGGGGTGATCGATCACTAGGCTCCCACACTGTGAGAGGACACAGGCCAGGCTGAGAGAGCCTTCCCCCCACCAAGT
>NW_006294778.1:6258853-6269343 GCF_000327345.1 Myotis davidii
GTACTATATTTCTCTCTCTGCTCAGAAATTTTATACTATTAATAAAAGCCTGTGTGGTCATCACGCCATAATGAGCGATCACCATGAGGCTGCATGTTCAGCGGGCGTGTATGGATGGGGGATTGATGCTGTGTGTGTGGCGCAGAGGTGGGGCCCACGGTGAGGCTGTGGGCCCCATGGCTCCGTGAGGTGTGGACGCAGGACCCCTGGGTCCGGTCTACCTCTTTGGGGCAATCCATTGAGGAGCCCCGGATGGGTAGGTGGGGCCTACTTCTTTGGGGTGATCAATCACCAGGGCTCGTGCACTGTGACAGGGCACAGGCCAGGCTGGGGGACCCTCCCAAATAGAGGTATTTAAACCCTCAAATTTCATATGCTTGGGACTTTATTTTACCAGATTTCCTCAAAACAAGTATAATCCAACATAAATTATTATCCTACATAATAAAGAGCTAATATGCAAATGGTTGCCATGCCCTCACACCATCATGCCCTCATGCCCTCACAATCCATCACCAGGAGGTTGCATGCACAGCAGGCACACATGGGTGGCCGGGGACTTGATGCTGCGTGTGTGGCACAGAGGAGGCGGTAACTGGCGGCTCTGCACAGCAGGCTGCACGGCACGGAGGCAGGACCCCCGGCTCCAGCCTACCTCTTTGGGGCAATCCATCAGGAGCCCCGGGTGGGTGGGCGGGGCCTACCTCTTTGGGGCAATGTATCATGGGGTCTCACACTGTGAGAGGGCACAGGACAGGCTGGGGGACCCAACCCCACGAATGCACAAATTTTGTGCACCGGGACTCTAGTAATAATATAATTTTCTCTTACTTTTAAAGGAGATAGGTTTATTTCAGGGATCGTTTCATGAACTAATGAGATGTAATATCATTTATATGGATGAAACTAAAAGCTAAATTAAATGTCTGCATTTGGTATGCCACAAGAACTCGACACCAGAACCACACATTGTACATGTGCCTTTCAGTTTGCAACATCAAACCTGGCTACAAAGAGACAGGACTGGCCATCATCTAGATCAGCCTGTTCTTGGGTAAGAGGAAGAGTTCAAGTACACACAACATTTTTTGACAAACTACATTTTGAAATTTACACCAGATACTGGGCTTCATGAACACCACCACAGTGATACCCAAAATGCAATTATATGTGGAAAGCAATAAAATCTGTCCTAAGAGGACATCCTGAATCACAACATTATACCACCATAGTCAGATGATCTTTTTCCCAGAAAATTCTAGTGCCTTCTCATGCCTACTACATTTGTCTATGGCTGTAATTTATTCAATTGAAGCAGCACCAGCTTTTCCAGGCCAGAGATTAGTGGTTAGGAAGCTGTTCTTCCAATTCTAGAAATAGGGCTTTATCAAGCTCTTATTCACTCAAAACTTCCCCTCTATACACCTGGAGAATATATGATTAGACACATCTTCTCTGCTTCTATCCTCTTGGCTCCAAGTTCATCCTGTCTTTCTCCTTTCCTTGGCTACAAAACTCATCAAGGTGGTGGTGAACCCCCAATGTTTCTAATCCCTCAGAACCTGGCCCATTCCCCACCAGTGGTAACTGGGTTTCCATGACCCTCCACTGGGTGGTCATCAGTCTAAATATGTCAGCCTAGATCGGCAACGTCAGCATTAATATAGAGCCTCACCTCAGAAACTCTGGGAGTGGGCTCAGCCATCTGAAAAAAAAAAAAATCCCTGCAGATAATCCTGACACATGCTAAAATTTCTAAACCACCACTCCATGGAGACTGCTAGCATGGCAGTTACCATAGTAACCAAAAAACCGATTCTCAGCTCTTACCCTTCATCAGTAGCTGACGGACAGCCCTTCTTACTGGAACTCATTTCTGGTGCCTTTGGCACTGCCTTCCCTTTGTTCTCCTCCTACATCTCAAATTGTTCCATTTCATCTTCTTCCCATTTCTTCCTGTCTCCTTCCTGCAGATTTCTCAGGAGTGGCCAATGGCCCTCTTCTCTCCTCTTTCTACATCTTGCCCTGGGAAATTCCATCCATGCCTTTGACCCCCAAATAGCTATTTTTGGCATGCACAGCAATCCGTTTTCCCATGTGACCAAGGCCCCTCTAGTATTCCTTGTCACTGTTGGAGCACACAAGGCAACAGATCAGACAAACACTTCCATGACAGCATGCTACTGACCTGCTCATGAACTTGTACCGGCGGGGCAGGTAATAGATTTTTCTCCTGGAAGAACAGCAAAAATGAAGCCAGTCGAGAAGAAAACCCATCGTCAGTTACAGTTTGAACTAGCAAGGAAGGAAAGGAGATTGAAGACAGAAGCCTGTAAGAGGTGAAGAAGAAAAAACTAAAAAGAGATTAACAGTGAGGAATGTAGTGAGAACATAGGGCATGCGTTTTTTGAGTCATGAAATCTTAGGGAACATTTTCCATAGATATTTCTTTCTCTCCTCATGACCATGACTTTTCGCGGTTGCCACTGGTCTACCAAATCTGTACAGGGTGGTGATTTGGAGCAACTGGTATTTGCATGAATTCAGCTGTCATCACCTTTTTTCTCAGGGATGCAGAGATGGACAGCCAGCCTGTTGGCAATGTCCATAACTTAATGGGGCACCATTATAGAAACTAATATTTACATAGCACTTTGAGTTTATAAGTCCCTTCTGTCATTTGATATAAGCAGGGGTAAAATAAAAATATAGGCATCTTACAACCATTATGAGAAGGACACTAACTAGCCGGGATCAACATCCAGCTGGAACTAGACACATAAGGACTTACTGACTAACCAGTGGTCCTGTTTATAGGTGAATTAAAGATGTAAACTAAGGAATCCAGGAAAATATTTTTTAAAACGGAACTTAATAAGAGCATGTCATATTTCTATGTTTCTGCACTGTTTACATTTTAAAATGAAAATTCTGGGTGTAGTTGGAATGAAGAGCACATGTGTTGGCTACTTTATTAAAATGCAATCTCTTTTTCCTTATGGTGGCTTCAACCAATGGACTAGTTATGAACCCAAGGTAGTTTATATGTATTCTGAACTGTTACTGAGCTATCTCACTTTTGAAAAATGGAAAGCTTATATCTCTAAAATCATTTTTTTTATCTGTGAAAACTTAAAAATAATATCCATGTTGTTAACAGGCAAAACTATAGAGACAATATACAGGTAAGTGGTTGCCTGGGTTTTGGGTTGGGGTGGGGAATGGAGGGAAGGGATGACAGGTGAAGGAGCCTAAGGCAGTGAAATTATTCTGTAAGATACCCTATTGGTAGATGCAGGATGTATGCATTTGTCAAAACCCACAGAACTGTGCAACAGAAAGAGTGAACCCTAAATTAATTCTATGGACTTTAGTTAATAATGATGTATTAATACTGGTCCATCAATTATAAGAAATATACCACACTAATGTAATAAATTAATAAGGAGACTGAGTGGGGTGAGAAGGGGTGAGCATATGGGAATATTTTGTACTATCTACTCAATTTTCTGTAACCTACAAATGCTCTCAAATAGCCTATTAAAAAACACCATATTCATGGACATAAAGGTACTTAATAAGCAGGTTTTATTAGCAATTTCCCACCAGAAACCTATTTCTCAATTTCCTTTCAAACACTATAGGAATAAAAATTCAAGGAGACTAAACCTGGCATTCAGAATTGCAGTCTACAGAAAATAATAAATACAGATAAGATTAGTTAGGGCATTTTATATTCAAGCAAACTGATGTTTGTACATTTTGTTGAAATGATATGTCAGGATAGTTCCTCTTTTGGAAATGCATATACATCCCTAGGTTAGAGTTATTATGAAATGTCGCACAAGATGACAGCAAAAATTCTCAACCCCTCAAGTGAAGCTGTGCTAAGTTAAAACTGCCTTAATATTAATGAGGCTGATTAATGTCCACACATGAATAGCATTTTCTCCTAAAATTGTTGTCCTAAAGGAATTCCTACATTTAAAAAGAAAATTATTATTCATTATTTATGTTTTTCATTTTATTGCTTGGATCATATTCTCTTACTGTCACAGCAGAAACGTATTAATGGCCCAGCCGGTGCGGCTTAGTGGTTGAGCGTTGACTAATGAACCAGGAGATCACTGGTCGATTCCTGGTCAGGTCACATGCCTGGGGGTGGGGGTCGGGGGTGGGCTCAATCCCCAGTAGGGGGCGTGCAGGAGGTAGCCAATCAATGATTCTCTCCCATCATGGATGTTTCTATCTCCTCTCCTTCTCTTTTCCTCTCTGAAATCAATAAAAAAATATATTTTTAAAAAGGAAACGTATTAACGCTGCTCACAGGCAGCACTTTTCCACTAGGTAGCGAGCAGGAGTGTTTTCTATGATGTGGCCAGTCCTTCAGGTAGGAAGTCCTTCCAAGCACTAAGGAACTTGCTCTACGTTAGCAATGCTCAAGTTTCCACAATCTGCTCGGACTCTTGGCTCCAGACTTCTGCTCTGGCAGAAGGTTTTGTGATTTCTGTTGGGAAGGGGAGTATCAATTTCACTAAGTTTCACTATTTTGCTTTTACCAAAAGGTAGACTTTTAGCTTTGTTGGCTAGAAGATGTTGATCTGATATACCACCCTATCAAAGCATATATTATAGTGGTCCTCGTGTGTAATATGGTATTAATCCATATTAGATGGTTATAGCATTGATACATAATTAGCTTTAATGAATTATAATTAGAGTGTAACAATTTTCAATGGAAACTAAATTAATAATCCTTCTCTTAGTGATAATATATCTTTTTAAAATCCTTGGGCTCTTAGGTTTCCTTTTCAACATTTTAAATGCAAAAGTTAATCCAAAGATTAGAACTAGGTATCTCAACTCCTTTGAGAATTCTGCCTCAAAGCAAATAGGTGCTAGAAATCCCAGCCTCTATTTTGACTTAATATTCTAACATAAAGGCCAACAAATGAAGAATATAATATACACCAGGGAGATATGTTACAGGACTCTAAATGGAAATTACTCTTCTCTAAATGTGTCCCTAGCTACTCCCTGTCTCTATGAATGCAGCTGAAAACTTTGCCTCTATTACTTTCTATAGCTCATGAAGAGGTTTAGTTTAGAATTTGGACCAATGTGTCTAGTTCCTACTGTATGACTTGGTCTTATTGGCAAATTGCAAACCAAAAGTATGCATCAGTTTTGTCCCTTTGGAACTGTCCTTGGTACTAAAACCCTCCACATTCTTTAGAAGATTCCACTATGGAACTTCCCACATATCTTGGCATTTATACTTTCAAGTGTAGTACTTTATTTTATTTCTATCTAAAAAATGAAAATCACTTTTCCTTAACCTATAGGGAAAATAAGAATCTTCACTGTGAGGTGAAGGTAAGTTGATCCTTTTAAATAAGCAATCCGCACAAAGTATTTCCTATTCCTCTGAGAATAAATAATGCCCAGCTGGTATGACTCTGTTTGAGCAACAACCTATGAATAGGAGGTCATGGTTAGATTCCTGGTCAGGGCACATGCCTGGGTTGCAGGCTCGATCTCCAGTGGGGGGGCATGCAGGAGGCAGCCGATCAATAAGTCTCTCATCATTGATGTTTCTATCTCTCTCTCCCTCTCCCTTCCTCTCTGAAATCAATAAAAAAATATATTTTTAAAATGAATATAGCAATGATTGTGTTGGCACAATATTTATGAACTGACTTCTAAAAATTTAAATATCAGTTATTTTTAAAATGGAGCACATTTTCATAACATTTCTTGAACTTGTTTCTATAGAACTCATTTCATGTTTTTTCTGGAAGGGACTCATCACTAAGGACCATGAAGATCACCTGGCACCTTGGATGCCTGGAATTTTGCTCAGCAAAGCAGCAGTACAAAGGGCTTCCAAAAATGGCACTGTGGGAATAAAAATGCCCCTTGGAAAACTCTTTTTCACAGACACTTGAAGTAGCTAACTGCTAAAGAATGAATCAGCCATGAATTATTGGCCGTGAGACCTACTGCACTTCCCAAACATTTGAGGGGTTTTCTTCTCTTGCAGCATTCCAGCCTGCTCATCAGCTTTATTTGTTCCGAAAGAGGCGTGCACTAGGTTTATAGCAAAGCAGCAGAGAGAGTGGGGAAATACAGTGACACCTACCTGAAAGGCATTCTTACATTCATTTGTTCTGCGTATCTGCCAAGCACTTCCCACGGGGCATGCAACTTCACAAAGATAATGTCACTATTTATTAGCGAGGACTGAAACAGAAAAAAAGAAACTCAACTGAAAAGGTTACCCAAGTCTCCTGTGGTTTAAATCGAGTTGGAACTTAGAACGCATGAACTTGTATGGAGTTTAAGTTCAGGGCTTTCTTCAGTCATACGTTGGGCCATTGCATGTGCACATATTCATCACTGACCTATGAATCAGGAGGTCAAGGTTGGTTCCTGATCAGGGCACATGCCCTGGTTGTGGGCTCTATCTCTAATATGGGGCATGTGGCAGGCAGCCAATCAATGATTCCCTCTCATCACTGATGTTTCTCTCTCTCTATCTCTCCCTTCCTCTCTGAAATTAATTTTAAAATATTTTTTAAAAGAAGAGCATGGGATGAGTGAGTGCTCCAGGTGCAGAGGCCCTCATCTAGGAAATGGCTTGGCATGGCCTATGTCTGAGGCACAGAAAGGAGAGTAAAGAGGCTGGAGTGTGTGAATCATGAAATTGGCATGAGAAGAGGTTGAAAGGGGAGCAGGGGCCAGAGCATGCGGTGGAATCGAATCTAGGTGGAATCCAGGAAGTCCTTTGGATTTAGGTTTTCAAAAAAAAAAAAAAAAAAAAAGATCACTCTGGCTGCTTTGTGGAGAATCAATTCAAAGGGAGAGTTCCAGGGAAGCAGAGAGACAGAGAGATGCTGTTGATGGGCCAGGCCAAAGAACGATGTTGGAGGTGGAGATGAAGGGACCTAAGAGACATGAGACTTACATGTGAGTCGGTGTCAGGCAAAGCATTTTCAAAGGACCCCAAATTTAGACAGGGAAATAAACTAGGACGCCCCTCTCTGATAACCACCAGACATGCATGTGTGTCTGTGTGTGTATAGGGCTTATTATTTGTATTCAGTTTTTCAAGGAGTAACTGAACTTCAGCCCAGAAAAACTAAATGTGACACAGGTAATTGCTAATTAGTATTTGGCTTATCTATCATTCTTTTCCCTATTGCTGAATAATTATGCTACTGTCTCTTAATAGGTTTTTCCTCATTAGTAAGGATTCCTTTCCACATAATTCCAAAGTGAAGAGAAGTGAGAATGATTTTTCTGAAACCTAGAGTCATTTCATTAACATACTGCAAGAAAAAACCCTCAGGTTAGAACCCCAGGGAGAAGAAAAATGAACACTGAGAGAAGTTTGGAAACTGTTCTTAGACGAATAACTAGAGAAATTAAGTATCATGGAAACTACCTGGAGTAGAAATAAATACGATCCACAGAAAACATTCCTTCCCCCACCTCTTCATTCAGCAAGAACACATTGAACACCTTCTACATATCGAATGTTAGGAATGCAAAGGTAAGGTACTTGCCTTGGTTTGTCAAAATTTAGTAAGGGAAGGTTAGATAAAGCAATTGTTAGAAAAAAAAAATAGCATGCTATTGTCTAATCCAAGCAATCCATTGCCCATCTCTACACCCTAGGACCCTGCTGAGAAAGGAACACTGAGGGAAAACCCGATTCAGGAGTGGGGTCTTGAAGGTAGATCATAAATTCAGTTTTGGAAGTGTTCACTTCAAGATACCCATGAGAAGATGTCTCGTGGGTAGTTAGATAAATGAGTCTGGAGCTCAGGAGTGCAGGCTGGGCCAGAGATACAATGTAAGTGTGGCCGGGCTATAGACAACACTAAAGTCCCCAGGACTGGAGGAGGTCACTGGGAGAGTGTAGGGCCAGAACCACAGAGGGAGCTGAATCACAGGGGTTCATTGGAAATGCAGATTCTGAGGATGGATTGCACATATTCATATTTGTATTCATATTCTTGTCTTCCTCTTACTGTCTTTGTGACTTGGACAAGCTATTGAACCTCTCTATGCCTCAGTTTGTTCAACTGTAAAATGGGAAATGATAGTAATATCTATTTACTGAATTGCATTAAATTACCCAATACAGGTAAGATGCACACAGTACACTAAAGACACGTTAGTTATTATTATTTCCAAGAAGGGCCACACCATATTGGTGGTGGTGGGAAGAACACAGCACTTATCCAAGTAACAACCTGGGAAGCAACACATTAGGAACCAATATCTGGGGAGGACTTTCCAGTCTTTGACTACAAGGCTAAACCAAAAGAAACCCTGAGAGCCAAGTCCCCAAATCATGCCCCCTGTCCCTCCACAGCACCCAGCATCCACTACAAGTTCCTCTAAGGACATTCATTTACTCATCAACATTCAACAGACTCCATCCTGACCCTCATGGAGTTCAAGGTCTGCTGGGGACACAGACCCTCAATCTACACCCCCCTCTGTGCTTAGAAGAAGAATAAAGAAGGACAACAAAATAGAAAGTAGTGGTGAGAAGGAGATACTATTTTAGATAGAGTAGTGTGGACAGGCCTTTTGATCAGGCAACATTTGAGCTGGAACCTGAAAACAGTGCAGACAAAGGCTGTTCCATTATCTGAGAAGAGGGCATTCCAGGCCAGGAGAAGAGTGCAAGGCAAAGCGCCAGAGGCCTCTATGTGCTTGCCTTGCTGGTTCCACTTAACAGCTTGAAGGGTCAAATCAGGTTGGCCACCTGCAACTGTTCTGCATCCCTTTAGGCAGCCACCTGGATACCATGTTCCCATAACCATGCTGTTTGTAAAATGCAGCAAACCCCTAAAGTGCTGGGGCAAAAAGGAGATATTAATTTCTCCTTTTTTTGCCCCAAAATAACTCAGGTAAGCCTCTTGGAGAAAAAAATAATAGAGGTGGACACCTACTACATGCTGGTCGTGTTTGGGGCTTTTGTACACATTAAATAAGCTAATCTTCAGGCCAGCCTATGAGGCAGGCATCATTGTTGCTCTGATTTATTGCAGAAGAGGAATTAAAGCACAGAGGTCGGGGACCATGACTAAGGTCACACCATGAGTAAGGAGGGAGCCAGATTCTCACCAAGGCAGCTGGGCTTGAGAACTGCTGATCCACAACAGGAAAGCTGAGGCCAACGTGAACTCAATTCCACTGTCATTTTGTGTGGGGTTTTTTTTTTAATGCTTAGTTACACTTTTAGTCCCAAGTACAGTGCATGCAGTTCCCTCTGCATCCTAATATGAATGTATGTCCTGTGGTAAACATCAACTTGAAGCCTGGCTCTGCCACTCACTACCTGTGTGTCTCTGGGCATGTCACTTAATTTGTGAGTCTCAGTTCCCTCATTTGTAAAGTGAGGATAACAATGCCCACCTTTCAGGGTTGTTCTAAAGCTGACATAGTCGTACTGTGGGTGGTTTAACAAGTAAGAACTTCCTTCTTTCTCCCATAGTTACTGAATGCTCAATGGATATTCTGCTAACCCACAGATGATGCTAGAATTTCCTGATGGATCTAGAACCCAGCCTCTGAAACTGATGGGGAAATGTGCATTTCTGGAGGGTGATAGGACCTGACGTAATCGCTAAGAATTTCAACTCCTCTCTGAGGGGCTGCCACCTAACCAGCTGGGTGTCCCTGGGTAAATGACTTGTACTTTCTGGCACTTCAGTTTTCTCTGGAAAATGAGGGCATATGTCTCTAAAATAACTTTTGCATTTTTAAATTCTTGATTTCCTTAGGGACCCACCAGAATTTGTGAATGTAGTTCAGAAAAATTCTTCAGCTGATTTTGATACAATTCTCTCTCCACAAAACACACACACACACAAAGTCATATATACTGACTGTGCCCCTGTGACAGAAGCCTGGGAGGTACTGTGTATTACTAAATGGCCACAATGTTCATTCCATAAAGAGGACATTAGCATTAGCAACAGGAAATAGGTGTGTGAAATAGCCACTTACTACTCAACTACCGTATAGTAGATCTTTAAGTGGGGATTACTCAAGGACTGTATACAGGTCCTGTTCTCCCTGGGTGATCTCACCCCTTCCCAATGACTTCAGACATCAGCTATTGTTTGATGTCTCCCAGATTCACTTCTCTGGCCCAGGCCTTTCTCCCAAGTTCCAGACGGGCACAGCCAATGGCCAACATGATATCTTGCCTCAGCTGTCTCATTGGTGTGTCAGACTCAGTGTGTTTAAAAGGAATCTACTTTTCTCGCAAAACTGCTCCTCAGTGACCGCAGGTTTGGGAAATGGCACAACCATCCATCCAGTTACTCAAGTCCAGGAGTCTCCTTTGATTCCTTTCTTTCTTTTTTTTATTTTTTATTGATTTTTTACAGAGAAGAAGGGAGAGAGATAGAGAGTTAGAAACATCGATGAGAGAGAAACATCGATCAGCTGCCTCTTGCACATCT
>NW_006294778.1:6269796-6272134 GCF_000327345.1 Myotis davidii
AACCTGGGACCTTTCAGTCCGCAGGCCGACGCTCTATCCACTGAGCTGAACCGGTTTCGGCATGATTCCTTTCTTTCTTACCCCACATTCAATTAATCACCGTGTCTTCCTGATTCTACCGCTCACATTGCTCTCAAATCCATCCACTTCTCTTCACGGCCACTGACATCCTCCTCCTTTATGCCACCCTCCTCTTCTCCATGATTGCAACAGCCCTGTAGCTGGGATCCCTCCAATTCCCTTCTTGCCTTGTACATTTTCATTGACATTGGAGATATCTTGAAAAACGCATGTGATCTGATGGCTTCCCATGGCCTCTCTTGAAAAGCACTATGGTGGCCAATGCATAATGTGGCCGCTCCCTTATCCTGTGCCACTTTCCTTTCTCTGGGTTCCAGTCACAAGGATTTCCTTTTTCTTTCCAAATTGCCAAATTGCTCACAGTCTCAGGCTTTTCTCATATGCCATATTCTCTCTGGTAAATTCTGTTCCATCAGGTCTCGAGTTATATGGCAGCAGAATTCTAAGATGATCCCTAGGACTCCCCCCTGCTCAGTGTGCACATCCTGAATAACCATCTCTTCTTGAGTGTGGGCAGCACCTGTGCACATGAGGGGAGACTGCTCTTGAGGCTGGGACACTGACTTTGAGCTCATCAAAGGGATATTAACCTGAATTGGTCTGAACTAATCAGGTGAGTTCTTAAAAGAGAATCTTGAGGTCAGAGTGATTCTCATATTGGCTTTGAAGAAGTGAGCTAATGTGTTGGGAGGACTGAGAAAGCAAGGACTCATGAGTGACCTGAGGGAGCTGAGGGAAGTCCCTGGTTGGCAGCAAGAAAATGAAGACCTCGGTCCAACAACCATAAGGAACTAAAATTTGTCAATAACCATGAAAAGACCTTGAACTCCAGAAAGGAATGCAGCCTTTCTGATGGCACTTGATGGTAGTCTTCAGGGGTCCTGAGTGGAAGACCAGTTGAGTTGAACCCAGACCCTTGACCAACGGAAACTATGAGGTCATAAACATGTTCTTTTAAACCTCTAAGTTTGAGGTAATTTCTTATGCAGCAAAAATAAAATATAGGACATATTTCAATTAATTCTATTGTACTATAATAACTAATAAAAAATACTACAAGAATAAACTGTTCCATGTACTCACAACTGTAACCTACTTTGCCCACCCTGTATTTCATTAATGTCTCTAGGAGCATCTCCACAGCTGTATTCCCAGCACCCAGAATGTTACTAAGCACTTAGTCATTGAGAATGAATGTTTCCTAGGTTAGTTTATGAACATTTTGAGATCTAAACTATGAGTCACCCCTTCCCAATGACTTCAGACATCAGCTATTGTTTGATGTCTCCCAGATTCACTTCTCTGGCCCAGGCCTTTCTCCCAAGTTCCAGACGGGCACAGCCAATGGCCAACATGATATCTTGCCTCAGCTGTCTCATTGGTGTGTCAGACTCAGTGTGTTTAAAAGGAATCTACTTTTCTCACAAAACTGCTCCTCAGTGACCGCAGGTTTGGGAAATGGCACAACCATCCATCCAGTTACTCAAGTCCAGGAGTCTCCTTTGATTCCTTTCTTTCTTTTTTTTATTTTTTATTGATTTTTTACAGAGAAGAAGGGAGAGAGATAGAGAGTTAGAAACATCGATGAGAGAGAAACATCGATCAGCTGCCTCTTGCACATCTCCTACTGGGGATGTGCCCGCAACCCAGGCACATGCCCTTGACCGGAATCGAACCTGGGACCTTTCAGTTGGGCCCTTTCAGTCCGCGCAGGCCGACTCTATCCACTGAGCCAAACCGGTTTCAGCATGATTCCTTTCTTTCTTACCCCACATTCAATTAATCACCGTGTCTTCCTGATTCTACCGCTCACATTGCTCTCAAATCCATCCACTTCTCTTCACGGCCCCAGCCATCCTCCTCCTTTATGCCATCCTCCTCTTCTCCATGATTGCAACAGCCCTGTAGCTGGGATCCCTCCAATTCCCTTCTTGCCTTGTACATTTTCATTGACATTGGAGATATCTTGAAAAACGCATGTGATCTGATGGCTTCCCATGGCCTCTCTTGAAAAGCACTATGGTGGCCAATGCATAATGTGGCCGCTCCCTTATCCTGTGCCACTTTCCTTTCTCTGGGTTCCAGTCACAAGGATTTCCTTTTTCTTTCCAAATTGCCAAATTGCTCACAGTCTCAGGCTTTTCTCATATGCCATATTCTCTCTGGTAAATTCTGTTCCATCAGGTCTCGAGTTATATGGCAGCAGAATTCTAAGATGATCCCTAGGACTCCCCCCTGCTGAGTGTTCACATGCTGA
>NW_006294778.1:6273598-6298639 GCF_000327345.1 Myotis davidii
CAAAAATATAAGTCTTTGTTTTACTATGGTTGCAAATATCAAAAAATTTCTATATGTGACACGGCACCAGAGTTAAGTTAGGGTTTTTCAAAATGCTGACACGCCGAGCTCAAAAGGTTCGTCATCACTGTCCTAGGCACTATGTGGGCTCCTGGAAATATAGAGAAGAGCATGGTCCTCAATCTCAGAGAACTTATATTTCAACAGAGCAACTGTTATACTAACTACAAATAATATGAACAGAAGTTGGTCTAATTTCCTTTGGGAGCACAAGAGACAAAATGCTCCCTTTCGGGATGCTCCCTCCATGCAGTGACAATTCTCTCTTTAGAAGTAAGCAATGTCACTTCTGACCCACAGAACTCCAAAGTTCTCTCGTCGTTATGGATCATCTTAATAGGTGCTTATTCCTTCAAGGTAGCATATTAGACAAGTTGAGCTTAGGGACAAGTATATCAGCACAGGTGTGCTTTATATTATCACAAGTATGCTTTCTATTATCCACCCACTATAACTGTACACAGTTATGACCTAATCAATAACCTACACAGCATTATGCCCTTCGTGAATTGCAGGGATTAACAGCCATGAAACAAGCATGACCCGGGAAGGATACATGAGCAGGATGTCTCCTGCCAGTGGAGGAGTAATTTAACTTGGGGAATACTTTCTAATGTTCTTGAAGGTTATGAAGGTTATGACATCCCTCCCAAACCTATTCTACTTATCTCTTGGTGGAATGCTGATCAAAATTATAGAGAATGCAGATAGTGCATGTAGCAATATAGCTTATAAAGTTCTCTTTGCCAAGTCTTTGGATGCTCTCACATTTGGAGATCAAGTAGAAGAGGAGGGGGAACAAAGGTGATTGAGAAAGGGCCAGTGAGGAAGGGGGAAATCCAGAAGAGCATGCCCTGCCTTCTGAACCAAGAACAGAATGTTTTTCAAGGAAGGAACAAGCCACCCTGTGGATGAATGCTGCTGACAAGGCCAATAAGATTATAGGGATGGCATGACCGCTGGATTCGTTCATAGCTGATCTTTGTAAAAGCAGTTTCTAGGGAAGGGTGAGGGAGAAAGCCTGGACTGAATAATTTGAAAAGTATGTGGCAGGCAAGGAAATGAAGACAGTAATGCTAGACAAATCTTTCAAGGTGTTTCTATGAAGTGGAGAGGAGAAATGAGGCAGTCGTTGGAGGAGAATATAGGGGTCAAGGGATCTTTCTTTTTAAGATATGAGTTACAGAAGCATGTTTGCAATGGTTGAGTAGAGAGGAAAATCTGATGATGCAGGAGAGAGAGGAGCAATGTCCTTGAGAAGGTGAAATGGGAGGGGATTCAGCACATAATAGGAGGGCTCCTGCGATGGGCTCCTGCAGACACTGCATTCATAGTTTCAGAGGGAAGGCAGAGAGTGTGGGGACAGTCACAGAAGATCCTGTCTGACTGTTTCCATTTTTAACCAGAGCACAAACAAGGTTATCAGTAAAGGTTGTGTGTGCATGGGGACCCGGTGGTGCAGATGGAGGGGAGAGAGTTGAGGGATGAGAAGAAAGTGTGACATAACAGTTGGCCAACTCCATGGCCTGTTCACTCTTTGGTCAGATGTCACCTTCAGTGAACCCCTTACCCCCAACACCCTATTTAAATTACTACTCCCTTACCCCTAGTACTCTTATACACTGTTATGCTTTCTCCTTTGTCATATCACTTATCAGCTTCTTACATATTACACTATTTACTTATTTATCATGTTTATTGTTCATTGCTCCCCCCATTAGAATGTGAGTACCACCAGATAAGGCTCTTTATTTGGTTCACCAATATATTCCAAGTGCCTATAATTATGCCAGGCACTATATATTTATCAAATTATTGAAATTTTTTAAACGAACGAATGAATTAAAGAGGGAGGCAAAGAAAGGAGAGGAGGGAAGGTGGGAGGAAGGAAAGAAAGTAGTTAATTGATATGGTGAAAGTGGACAATAAACCTACTAGGCTCGCTGGGCCTTCTTCGGTACTCATCTGAGACAGTGGTCATGATTTAAAGCGAACCACACTGCATGTTTTTCTAGCAACCTTCAGCCATTCAGGTGCAGGCAAAAAGAAGGTGGGGTTTAATCAAGGTCAAGGCTTTGCCACACAAAAAAGCCAAAGAAATAAAGGAATGATAGAATTCAGGTGTGTGCAAATGAACGGTCATAATGATGGACTATGAAACGGAAGCCAAGCAATGAGGGAAAGAAAATGATGGCTAAAAAAATGGCTGGGACAATTCATCAGCAGGCTCATTATCATATTCAATATACTTTCCAGTGGCATTTTGGAATATGTACACTGATTCAAAGCAAGTTTCAGTTCCAAGTATTAGCTCCAAGTGTTTAAGGGTTTATTTAGAACTCTCCTTCCCTAAAGAGAGTTCATTTTTAAAAGCTTTATTGTTGAAAGTACTTACATATGACCCCCTGTCCCCCATTGACCACTTCTAGCCCACCCTGGCCCCCTGCAAGAGATTTCATTTTAAATGAAGATTAAGGTATAGCTTTGCTAAGTATATATAGAATAAGAAAAAGAAAAAAGGAAAAAGAAAATCACAACTAAAATTTAGTACTTACTTGCTGATTGCTTATCTTTATTTTGCCAACCAAATAAAACATTCTGTGACAAAGAATATCAAGACTAGTCGTTTTTCACTCTACTGGAGTTTGTGCAGACAACGGCTGGGTGGGTGATCCCTTCCAGCAATCAGAAGCAACACTGGACGCCTGTAACATCATTTATCCATGAGTCACCAAATGAAGGACTAGGTTTCAGGAGACCCATGGGTAGTTATTAGAGTGAAAAACTGAATCAAGGCAGCCTCAAATAAATGCCAAAGTGATTTACTGCTGTGCAATCCAAAATAATATCCTGACTAAACCAAAGAACCTACAGACTGTGGTGGAGGAGGAGAGGCCCCAAGAGGAGACCTAATGCATTTCTGAAACACTAATGGATGTAAGGTCCCACTGCGTGCCATTTTCCCCACCCACTGGGCTGCTAAAGTCAAGGACACTGTGTGAGTACAGTTTCATTCTTCTGCTAGCTCTCCTCCAGGCCTTCTATAAAGCTCCTTTTCATATCATCATATATAGAAAAAGTCATAATGGAGAATGGAGGTGAAAAACAAAAACTCTAGTGAGCAATAAACACCATCTTCTTGGGAGACCATTATCAACTTGGTTAAGTTTATAGGTAATAGTTGGGATAGATGGTTTAGGAAAACCCTTGGCCTGGAAGAAACCCAGCAATGTGATGACTTTATTTAAACAGATGTACTATGGGATGGATTTGGTTGCAAAGAAGCGAAATGACATTAGGTTAGATCACATTGACAAAAATGACTAAAAGATATATATCTGACTAGCATCAGGCCAATCCTTAAGGCCTAGAACAATTATATCTGATATAATTTATATTCATGGGAATTGCTGGATGAGCATCAATAGTGTGAAAGTCAAGATGAAATGACAAGCCAGGCACTATGCTAGGCTCTCTAGGGAAACCTGTGTGATCCTCATGGGATTCCCACTCCAGCTGGAGAAGCAGAGATGCACGGCGGAGCCGTGATGCCTCCATCAGAAGTTACTGAACTTTTGCTCATAATTTTCCCTCTGGAATGCCAGGCCTTTCTACTTTCCTGGTTGGTAAATAACTATTCCTATTTCAAGACTCAGACCACTCCCTTTAGCCCTCCAGAAACCTCTGGGGAGAATCTGAAGTTGCCTTAGTGCTTTTATAGAAACTCTTCAGGATGTATTCCAATCACCAGTCTCAGTCTGTCTTCACTGCTAATCAACGAGCTCCTTAAAGATACAGCGTATTGTGGCAGGTTGCATTGTTCAGAGATGGCCCTGCCAAGAGCTTTTATCCGGTGTCTTCCAGAACCTTGCCACTCTCCAGCCAGAGGTGGCATCCATGTCCATTCCCTTTGATCCCACCTCTGCCAATGGGGTACAGCGCGAGAAACGCTTCTGAGTCTAGGTCATAAAAGTGAAGGGTTGTCTTGTTCTGTTGGAACCCAGCCACCATGTCACGTGGAAGCCTGAGGCATCTGAGCCTCGGAGAAGCCCATGGAGAGGACCACGTAGAGAGGAAACCAGGGCCCATGGCTGACAGCCAGCACCAACTTTCCAGCTATGTGAAGCAGCCTTCTCAAAAGAGGGCCCACCAAGGCCCCTAGAAGTGCTGCTCTAGCTGATCCCTCATGGAGTACAGAACAGCTGTTACTGCCAATCCTGCCCAATTGCAGATCTGAAAGTAAATTAAATGATTGTTGTTTAAAGTCTCATGTTTTGGAGTTGTCATGCAACAATAGATAACTGGAATGCTCTTTCACTTTTGATGCCTGGAATATAATAGACACTCCATACACTGATGCTTTAACATCAGAGGAGCCTGAAGTGAGGGAAGAAGGAACCTTCCTCTTTCATTTTCCTTGTAGGGGAAGAGTTTTCAGCTTGTCTTCCCTTTTTCTATCCTTTTTTCTCCTCATCGCAAACACATGGATGTCTCATTATGTGAACTTGTGACTGCTATGGTCTGACACTCAAATGAAAGATTTGGTCTCAATGAATTCAGGTCTTCCTTGAACAAAAAGAATTGTCTAGTATTAGCATCAGAACAAAGCTGTGGGTATGGGGGAGCTACTGTGACTGTGGCTAATTTGCCCAGCCATGCCCATGTGAAACGCCAGAAAAAGCTACTCTACCCTCACCTTGAGGTGCCATGTAAGATTCATGACTGAACCTGTAAAACCATTTGGGTAGGACAGAGAGGGTGCTGGCATAGCTTAAGTGAAGGGACAGGTGGCCAGACAAATCTGTTAGGAGGAGTGCTGGTGACTGCCCTATACTGTTTGGCGTCAGCTTGGCATCTCTGCTCCCCGCTTCTAAAATCTCTGCCCTTATTGCCAAGAACAGCTGGGACTACATTTCCCAGAATCTGCTTTGCTCTGGGAAGATAAGGGCTACTCAAGTGAAATCTGGAAGGTGGAAAAGAAGAGGCTATTTTCCCCCAAGGTAGGCTCTTAGAGATAGTTATCTGTATAAGCTGCAGACAGCTTCAGGTCAGTTTTTGGAGAATTATCAATCTATGCCACACTCAGACATTCTTGAGATCTCTAATGGCTTCCAGGCGAACTTCTGGGACTCACCACTCCCAGTCTTTTCAGCAGTGGTGCAAACCTCTGTATTAAACACTTCATTTTTAGAAGACACAGAGTAGCATGCTTTCCTGCAGAACCCTAAATGACAAAGGGGCCAAGCAGTCACAAGCCCTGGGGAAGGCTTTTAGAAGAAACTCTGATCTATGATTAGACAAAAATGGGAAGCCCACAAGAAAGGTACCCCCCCAAAACTGGAAACTAAACTGATAAGCTGCAAAGGAAAAGTCAGGGAGGGGGGTTACAACAAGATCAGGTTTCCCCAATGGTCCCAACACTGTTCATGCACTTGATTTGTCCCTGCTCTATGCCCTGGAAGAGGTCCTTTAGATGTAAACACCATAGTTTTCCCAATCCTCTTCCCGACCCAAATCCAGCCAGTTTCCCTCCTCCTACAGTGCACCCCTTCTCCCCTTCAGTGATTGTTCCATTTATTCTTCCCACCCTTGTCCCAGGCCCAGCCCACCCAGGATTGTGAAAACAAATGTAATTAGGAATGCAAATTCCAAAGTCTCTCTGTGCTCAGTTCACTCCTTATTTTAGGGCAGGGGTTGGGAGCAACATCATCTGAGCATCATACAGAATTATCAACTACAAAATTAGCTGCTATATTTGGTCAAATATTTAATTAACTCACCCCCTAATGCCTTCGCAGGGCCAGAACAAATGATTTCATGGGCCTTATATGGCCTGTGGGCTGGATAGTCCACACCCCTGTTTTAGGGACTTTCCTGAACTCCTATAATGAAACTAGAGACCCAGTGCATGAAATTGGCTCCCCACTGCCTGATTGCCCCTAACCACTCTCCCTTGCTGGCCTGATTGCCTCTAAAAACGCTCTCCCCTGCCAGCCTGATTGCCCCTGCCTCTGTCTTGGCCCTGCCACCATGGCTTTGTCTGGAAGGACATCCGGAAGACGTCCAGTCTATCCAGTCTAAATAGCATATTACCCTTTTATTAGTATAGATAGTGGCTCCCTCTCAGTATATCCCAGCATCTTTTCTCCACAGCACTCATCACACCTGACATATTTACTTGTTTATTTAATGCCTGACATATCACACCTGATATATTTGTTTATTTAATGCCTCCCTTCCTTCAATAACAGTAGACACTCAGATATTTGATGAATAGATGAAAAATGACGCCATCTAGAAATGGAATCATCAGGTACCATCAACTGCTCTTAAAATATGCCTAAAGCACAACCAGAAGTGAGTTAAATCTTGGTCCCAGCTTCAGGAGACAGTGCTGCATCATCACTTTTGTAGCTGAAGTATACAAGGCTTGGTTAATGAAATTCAGCTTACCATGCATCTCTGTCAAATTTTCCATGTGTAGGGATCACAAGCAAGAGACCGTGGGCTTTCACTTGTCGGTACTGCTTCAAAGTTTTGAAATCTCTCCATCTTATTAATACATTAGAGGCCTAGTGCATGAAATTTGTGCATGGGTAGGGTCCCTAGCAGCTGCCGGCTGGGGCCTCCCTTCCCCCGGCCAGGGCAGGGTCAGCCGGGAGAGGAACTTCAGGCAGTTGGCTGACCAGCCCTGCCCCCTGATCGAACTCCTGGTTGAACTCCCGGTCAAGGGGACAATTTGCATATTAGGCTTTTATTATATAGGAGGATAAAACCCACCAGACCACTTCAACTTTCTCTAGACCAGTGGTCGGCAAACTCATGAGTTAACAGAGCCAAATATCAACAGTACTCCTTTAAAATAGACTCGCCCAGGCTGAAAACCGACTTCTGCGCATGGGCCACGAAGTTTCAATCACACGGTACGCGCGCCCGGATGTGGTATTTTGTGGAAGAGCCACACTCAAGGGGCCAAAGAGCCGCATGTGGCTCGCGAGCCGCAGTTTGCCAACCACGGCTCTAGACACAAGCCAGGGACCCTTAGTCTAAGAGGTAATGAGGTTGAATGCCTGAGATCAGGAAAGAGGATGACCAGTTGTTGAAATTACTCCCTTTTTTATCAATGCCCCCTTACCCCCCGAGTATGTGCTTTGAGCAACTTTTAGCAATTTAACATAACATGTAGTAAAAAACAACAGGAACAAAACAC
This sequence comes from Myotis davidii, assembly GCF_000327345.1. Lineage (NCBI taxonomy): Eukaryota > Metazoa > Chordata > Mammalia > Chiroptera > Vespertilionidae > Myotis > Myotis davidii. Next base: position 6,280,869 of record NW_006294778.1, read on the forward strand.
CATAAAGAAAGGACTTCAGTTCCTTTAACAGCTGCAACAATGCAATGCCAGCACTTGGAAGTAATACATGATGACAGTGCAAAATGTGTTTTATATCAGACAAGTTCACTCTAGATCACTAAGAAGACCTTTCAGATGAATTATGTTTTGGCTTGTGGGATGGCAACAATACTTCACAATATCACTCAGTTCTTCTGTGCCCTGTCTAATGGTTATATTCTCCCTTTAATGTTGTGCTGTCTTGAGTGAAGGACTATGCATGAGATATGAATTGGTTTAGAATAATTCTTTGAGTAAATCAGCTCATGGTAGCTTTGTACTGGTCATCTTGACCTAGCAACTTCAATGTTTTGATTCAACTTTGTCTTCCTAAACAAGCAAAAGCAGTTGAGGCAATCATAATTAGGCTCTAGATCTTCAAATGGTCTAAAAAATTAGAGCGAAAGTAAGAAAATGCGAGAGGAAGACAGAAAGACAGAGAAGTGATGGAGGTTCTGGCTGGGTAGCTCAGTTGGTTATAGTGTCATCGTGATACGCCAACATTTCGAGTTCAATCCCTGGTCAGCACACATATAAGAATCAACCAATGAATGCATAAATAAGTGTAACAACAAATCAATGTTTCTCTCTCTCAAATAAATCAATAATTTTTTTTAAATGATGGAGAGACAGACAGAAAGAATAAGACAGAGAGAAGGAGAGAATGCCACTGCCTTCCCCCATTTGATGAAGTTGCCTTAAGATGTACCAATGCAAATAAAGCTGTGATTCTGATGGATGGATATAGGGCAGTGGTAGGTGACACCAAAAAAGACCCAGTTCTATCTACCAGACCACTTCAACTTTCTCTAGACACAGGCCAGGGACCCTAAATCTAAGAGGCGATGAGGTTGAATGCCTGAGATCAGGAAAGAGGATGACCAGTGCCTGAAACCATGCCCTTCTTTATCAATACCATCAACAAGCATTTATTGAGCCCTTATTATGTGCCAGGCTCTTCTGAGCATAAGGTAATGTATGAATGCATTTTATCATCATAACAGCCCTATTAGTTAGAATTATCTCTGATTTAATAAATTAAGAAACTGAGCCTTACCTACTTATTTACTTAGAAAGTGATGAGACAGTAAGTGGATCTGAATCCCAGTTATCTGGTTGAAAGGTAATCTTAACTTACCCTGTCCTTCCCCTCAAATACATAAGTCTCTCTTGTGATGTAGAGTCTGGTGTTAAGAGTGCTTCCATTAGTTGGTCCACATGAATGAAAGCATGGAATAGCTGCTTATCATTCCTCCAGCTGCTTCCTGGACACTGCAACAAACTACACAAGGGTGGGTCAAAGGGTCTAAGTCAGTGGTTCTCAACCAGGGATGGATTTTACCCCCGACTCCATCCCGGGAGAAAATGACAATGCTTAGAGACACTTCTAACTGTCATAACTTGGGGAAGCGCTACTGGGATCTAGTGGACAGAGGCTTTGGGTCCTGAGAGAGCATCTCCAGCAACAAGCTGGATGTGTTTGCAGAACATAAACAGGCATGAACACAGAAAAGTAGTCTGGCAGGAGGTCATGGCAGAGACCAATCTGGGTTAGACAATAGGGATGACTTTGTGAAGCTTTCCATTGAAGAGGGTAAAGCAAGATTAAGATGTGCAATTAAATAGTCTTTTAGCTCTGAGTTGATCCATAATTTCATTCCTGATGAATCCAAACCAAATCCTCTGAAAGAAGAGAAGTGTCTGAATCTTGACCATGCTAAACTTGTGACCTAATGTATTCTGAGTTTTTCCAAGAGCATTAAAGATAAGCATTAATCTCATTCATGAATAGTCATTAGCAAACAGATGGTCAGTTGATGTTGCCATTCCTAATAGTTACATTTTAAGGGACTTTTTAAAATGTAAAAACATTTTTCTAAAAAGTTTTCCTTGAAAAATCATTTTAAAAGTAAAAGTGCTGCCGAAACCGGTTTGGCTCAGTGGATAGAGCGTCGGCCTGCGGACTGAAAGGTCCCAGGTTCGATTTCGGGCAAGGGCATGTACCTGGGTTGCGGGCACATCCCCAGTGTTAGGATGACTGCAATGATGATAATAATAAAGATGTAGTAAATGCTTGTAATATGACAGGTACAGAGATAAGCACATAATATGAATGATCTCATTTAATGATCATAATAACCCACGAAACAGATCTCATTATTAGCCTCATTTTGCAGACGAGCTAGCTTTTCCAAGAGCACACAGCTTTTAATGGTGGAAACAAATGAGCACACAGAATGTCTAATCCCAGATTCTTAAACACCGTCTCAGTTACTTATTGCTGCATACCAGGTTACCACAAACTTAGCGGCTTCAAAGAACATGTGAATGATCTCAGTTTTTATCAGTCAGGAATCCAGGCACAGCTCAGCTGGGTCCTCTGCTCAGGGTGTCACCAAGCTGCCACACAGTCTTGGTCAGACCGGCAGTATCATCAGAGGGCTTGACCGTGGAAAGACCAGCTTCCAAGATCCCTCGGTTGTTGGCAGAACTCATTTCCCTGTGGTTGGAGGAGTGAGGTCCCTGTTTTCTGGGGGCAGCTGACAGCCAGCAAGAAAACACTGGAGGCCACCCCATCTATCTTTGCATACGACTCCCTTCATAGACTGTCTCACGACATGGTAGCTGACTGCTTGAAAGCCAGCAAAGGAGTCTATCCAGCGCCGGTCGAATGAAACTGGATCGTTTTCCATTACATAATCCCAGCAGTGACCTCCCACTACATTTGCCATATTCTATTGGTTCAAAGCAAGTCACAGATCCCATCTGCACTCCAGGGGAGGGGATTACACAAAGGTGTGAAAAACAGATGGCAGACGTTAGGATCTGTTCATCACAGCCACGAGCCAAGTAAGACTGGAATCATGCTTGTGCCCCTTGATTTTTGCCAAATTTGTACATCATCTAAAATATTTAAATTTCCCATATTTCATTAAACTGACTCACTGTTAAAATAATTATTTTACAAAGAACTTTTATAGCACAGTTAATAACTGGAAAATTAATATTACTTGCCATAAAGAGAAGGTAACACGGAGGTAAAATGAAACGGGAAAGTAAAATAAGAAACAAAGATTTACACCCTACAATGTATTTACCTATATGGGTTCATTTAATCCCCACATAGTTCATGGTAAAGAACATTATTCTCATTATTAAAAATGTGAAAACGGAGATCCAGAAAAGTTTAATAAACTGCTCAAGCCCTCTCAGTTTATATGGGATTGTACCAAGAATCAAATCTATAGCTGCCAGCAACCAAAATGCAAAGAACTACAGTCTACATGGAAAGCATTTGAACTCATTATGTACCCCAATTTTCCTGGTTCCTTCCTTTTCCTTCTCCTTTTCCGAACTCCCTCTGTCTTCTCAGCCTATCTGCTAACTTTGTCAACCCTGAAATTCATCTTTAGATACAGAAATCAATGTGACACAAAGGTAAGGAGTAAGTATGCTCAGGTTTTAATCCTGGCTTAATTTCTGGTCTTGTCACCTGGGGCAAGTTAGTTCTTTGCCTCAATAGTCTCATCTATAAAGTGGGGACAATAATAGTAAGTGATTAATAAATGTCAGTGAGTATTTTAATCATACTATTTTGTCATCATCTTAAAGAAAAGTGTCCAAGATACCCAACCTTGAGTGCTGTTGTATGTATTTACTGCACTTAGAATTTTTCAATCCTTCTGAGATGAGTGAAAACAAACTGTTTTGACAGGTTACATTATTTTCTGCATTTTCTGTTTTTAAAGCTTACTGTATCTCTTTTCGGGCCAATGTCCTTGTGTAGGACTGAGGGGATGGGGTCTTCTGCCCAAAGAAAGGGCTGGCCTGAGCCAGGAGCATGGTCATATATCCCTAGCAGTGGAGAAAAGGCTGCATTTGTGGGCACAGATGCAGGCCGGTGGGTCCATGCCATGGGAGGAACTTGTCATTCTCTTCTTATTGAGTCAAGGACATTGCCCCAAAATTATTTTTTCGCTCTTCTACTTCAAAATTTGTTCTTCTCAAATAAATGATTTCTACTAGCATGAAAGCATACAGTTATTTCTCTCATCGTAAATAGAAAGAACTCTTTCTTGACCCAACTTCATACTCCAGTTTTTACTCATTTCTCTTTTCCTTTAGAGTAAACCTCCTTGGAAGAAATATCTATATCTTCTGTCTCCAAATTTTCTCCTTCAATTCTTTCCTGAACATACTTTAACCATCCTTTTACTTCCACCTCTGCCCCCGAATTTCTCTTGCACAGCTCCCCTAAACCCTCCACGTTGCTAAATTCAGTGGCTAACTTTCCAGTCTTAATCATACCCCATCAGCAGCGTCTGACACAACCAATCACGCCCTCCCTCCTGAAACACTTTCCTCCAGGCACCATAGCCTCTTGGTTTCCTTCCAGCTCCTTCCTGCTGGCTCCTCTGTCCTCCAAATTCATAACACTGCTGCGTCCCACAGCTCAATGTTTGGATCTCTTGCTCCATTTGTAGCTGCTCCTTGGGTGATCTCATCCAAATGTGTATTTCCAGCCCAGATCTCTCCCTGTCTTCCAGACTCTTCTATCCTACTCAGCATCTCCACCACTGGGCCACCTCAAACTTAACATGTCCACAAGGGGGCCCACTCTTCTCTGCATCCCTGCGAATGGCAACTTTTTTCATTTAACTCTTTAAACGAATAGCATATGACACATGCATAGCCTATGCCTCTTCTCCCTCGCATAACTCGTTCAGTCTGTCTGCAATTCCCAGAAGTTCTACTTTCTTTTCTTTTTCTCATTAAACTCTGTTTTAATGGGTCTCAAAATTCTATGACAGAGTTTTGGCCAAGTTTTGTTTCCATTATAAAGTACTGATTTTAAGAACCAATAATTTAAAAACTGCCACACACACACACCCCAAACGGTCCACAAAACATTCTGCTTTCCTTCTGAAGGTTTTACTGCATTGTCTTCATTAACCAGTCTTTTACTATTAAATTGAAATTGCTAATTGAGACAAATAATTCGGAGACTGTTTTTTTTCCATCACTGATTAAGACAGGTGGCAGGGATGGGGATAATATGTATTTAGCCTTCTGAGCTTTCTGGCCAGACTGGGTGGCTGTCAGCTCCAGCTGCCTTCTTGTCCACTGCTTGGATGACACCCACAGCAACTGTCTGTCTCATGTTATGAACAGAAAAAAACGGCCCAGAGGCGGATAGTCAGGGAGGCTCCCAACACACATGGGCTTGCCAGGAACCATACTGACAAATCTGGCAGCATCACCAGATTTCAAAAACTTAGGGCCATCTTCCAGCTTTTTCCCAGAATGATTACCCATCTTCTCCTTCAGCTCAGCAAATTTGCAAGCAATATGAGCTGTGTGCCCGGTGCATAGCCAGCACTGATCTGGCCTGGATGGTTCAGGATAATCAAGCTGTACCTTCTACTCTTCTTAATATCTCCTCTGCTGTGCACTTAACCAAGTTACCATAATTTCTTGCCTGGATTCTTACCAAAAATATCCTGATATTTCTGCTTCTGCCCTTGCCCCCTCTATTCTTCCCCCCGTTTAGTATCACCAGGCAACCAGAGTAACCCTAATAAAATAAAAACCAGATCTTGTCATGCCTCTGCTTGAAACTGTCTAAGGATTGTCCATATCACTCAGAAAAGCTAAAGTTTCCCCAGTGCCCAGTAAGGCTTCCATTATCTGTATGGCATAATTTCTTACAATTCTCCACCTTGCTCAGTCAACTCCTGTCATACTAGCTCCTCACTGTTCCATGAACACCCCAGGCATGCTCATGCCTCAGGGCCTTTGCACCTGCTGTTCTCTTTCCCGGGACTGGAAGAGACTCACTTTTGCCAACTTTTATAAAAAGTGAACACCCCTTTCAACACTTCCTGTTTTACTTTCTTCTCCTTGGAAATTATTGATATTTTACATATATTTATGTATTTATTTTGTACATTAAGTCCCAACAGGGCAGGGGTTTTTATCAGTTTTATTCATTGCTGAGTTCTTTGGTGCTTAAAATAGTGCCTGGCATAGAACAAGCGTGCAATAAATATTTGTTGAATGAATTAACTACCATCAAGATGGTATGATTTATCTAATTATAGTTATTTTGTAATGACTGTAATAATATGGGTTTTCTCCCACGTTCTGTGTGATTCTAAAGAGGAAAAATCTGCTCCATTAATATAACTGCTGTGCACACATTCTAAATAACTCAAAAGTCATCCATGATTTGACTACTTATATAAAGGAAAAGATACATTGTATTAATGATAATGATTTCAAAAATTAAAAATGGAACATACCTAAAACACAAAATGTGAATTAACATGTATGTGTGTACCTTTAGGAAGGGAAATCTCTTTAAATAAGATATCACCAAGAAGCAAATCACTTGAAAATAATATTTTGAGAATTTTGCTTTCTTTTGCTTTCTCCTGGCTAATACAAGTTACAGATTATCAAAGACCCAAGGTGCCAAAACAAGAACGTACCCGCTGACCAACCAGGCTGGGGCAAAGGTTTTAAGAAAGATGAAAGGCAACTATGTCCTTGCTTTTATCATGAAATAAAGACACAGAACTTAGATGAAGATCCTAGAGACAGAACTTAGAAGACAGAACCTACACAGAACCTAGAGACAGAAGAACTTCGCTGGAGAGAACATGGCAAAAGATCCTGGACAGAACCTGGCTATAGAACTTGGTTGGAGAACCTAGACAGAACCTGGCTGAAGAACCCGGCTACAGAGCCGGGCGACCGAACCTGGCTGGAGAACCTAAACCGAACCTGGCTGGAGTACCCAGTGAGAGAACATGGCTACAGAACCTGGCTGGAGAACCTGGAGAACGTGGCTGGAGAACTTAGCAAGAGAACATGGACACAGAACTTGGCTGGAGATTGTGGCTAGAGATCCTGGCCAGGCTGCTGATCAACTGAACGCTGTCTCCATGGCATTCCTTCTTCGCCGACTCTGTCCACACCTTTGGGGACCCCTGGACTTGCTCAGGTTGGACCCCAGCAGTTCATCAAAATAAATATATATATTTAAATGTACCATATATTTAAATAAATATATATATTTAAATGTACCTTGTTATAAAAGCAGAGAAAGAAAATACCAAGAAAAAGTCTATCAATAAAATTAGAAAAATTTAAATGAAATAAAGATTCTCCTGGCTGTGCTTCTTGACACTTAATGTTAAAAGAGATAAGGATTATCTTATTGTCACACTGTTCAACTACAGAGTCTGTCTTTGCCCACCTGTGTAACATGTTTTCCATCATTTTTGGACATCAGGATACACAGCTCATGAAGAAGACACTGGTAATTCACAAAATGTACTTAGTGTCAATCATTTCAGATGTACTAGTTTAGGGACTCCTGGGTTTTCTTTTTTCTTTTCCACTTGAATCAAATTCTTTGTTTTAGGTATAAAAGGTTGAAGTAACTTCCGGAAGCTGAAATAGTCATTAAAATGGTCTCTCCCTCTCAGCTGTTTATACAACACTTGACTTAAATAAGAGTGCTTCTGATGGTTTCTAACTCTAATGATGCCATGTAAGTACAGATTTATTGTTCAACCAAGGGGCATTGTTGTAATTATTTGTGGCAGGAAAAAATTAATTTATCTATAATTTTCTTCTGACCAAGCCCCCCTGACCCGTGCCTTCCTCTGTCATCTGACACCAGGGATGTCCACCCAGACTCTCATCGGTTTTCTTGTTTGTTAATCCTCACCCGAGGAAATTTTTCCATTGATTTTTAGAGAGAGTGGGGGAGGGGGAGACACAGAGAGAAACATCAATGTGAGAGAAGCACGTCAACTGGTTACCTCCCACACACCCCGACCAGAAACAGGGATCCAGCCAGCAACTGAGGTCTGTGCCCTTGACTGGAATCAAACCTGGGACCCTTTGGTCCGCGGGCCCATGCTCTAACAACTGAGCCAAACTGGCTAGGGCAAAGCTCCTCTTCTTGCTGAGCTGGCTAAGGGCATTAAGGATGCACAGCAGAGCCCAGAGGCAGGGTGATAGCCAATTGTGCCACTTAAGCAAAGGGTGGCAGAAAAAGACAGGAACCGGGTAGTGGAAAAGGCTACTTAGGAAGAAGGTTTCTTTCTAGCTGTCAGTAGTGGATAGAAGACTGTGGGATAAAGGAGAAAGAAACTGCAGCTCAGTATAAAACCTCTGGAGCGAAGGGGAGGAACAGATGCTTAGAATGTTTTTATGAAGTTTTGCCATATGGTAACATCACCCCTTTTCCCAATTACTGTGTTTTTTCCTAGTATATATTAAAATAAATACCAAGCCATTAAAATTTTTAAGACTTATAACCAAACAAAATTATCCTATAAACAACCATAATCATGAAAGCAGTCCAGCATCACACCATGGTCAGCACAACTACAGTATATAAAACAGGGTGAATAATCCTTCCCAGATGCCTGCTTGGCATTAAAATGATAGATGGATGCTGTAGTTTAGATATTTCAGGAGACATGCAAGAGATTTGTCATCTCTTCAGTTATGTGCATTATTTTAAAATGTAGTGGGCTTTTTGAGTTTTAACTAATAAGTCATGAAATGACATTGTAAAGACCTAAATAGAAGAAATCCTAGGAATGGAGAAAATAGTCGTAAAACTTAAAATATAAATTGCCGGGAGCCGGTCCATCCTTGCTGTTTCAAGGGACCTGGCATATATGGCATACTGTTCTTAATATGTTTGCTCACCTTCTTGGTACTGTGTTTTAACCAAGGTCACCTCTCTGAGAAAGGTTGTTTCCCCAGGTAGAGATTTCCCCCTGAATTTAGGGAGGGAATAAAACCTCTTAACTGCCAGGCGGGTAATTAATCACTTTAACTAGGAACAATCATGCTTAAGTACATAATCTTTACTCCCTGGAATGGAGATAAGAAACGCCCTAACCTTTGGAATAGAGATTGATAGGATTAGAATCAACTGGTATAAATACAGATGCAACAAGACAACAAGAGACAGAACTTAGCGACGGACCTCAGAAGGCAGACCTCAGAAGACAGACCTTAGAACACAGAACTTAGAACACAGAACTTAGCAGACAGGACCTACACAGAACCTAGAACTTCGCTGGAGAGAACATGGCAAAAGATCCTGGACTGAACCTGACTACAGAAATTGGCAAGAGAACCCGGCTACAGAACCTGGCTAGAGAACCTGCCTGGAGAACTTGGAGAACGTGGCTGGAGAACCTAGCGAGAGAACATGGCCACATAACCTGGCTGGAGATCCTAGGCAGAACTTCGCTGGAGATCCTGACTAGAACTTGGCTAGAGATCCTGCCTAGGCTGCTGATCAACTGAACGCTGTCTCCGTGTCATTCCTTCTTCGCCAACTCCGTCCACACCTTTGGGGACCCCTGGACCTGCTGGGGCTGGACCCCAGCAATAAATCATTAATTAAATGAAGCTAACTGATGGGAATCAAAGTTTTGAAAGGGTCAGAATGGATCAGAAAAAGGACTGACATTATGTAGGATCATGTGGCAATTCAGAGCTCTTACTTATTTACATAAAAATCCAGAAATTTAGCAGTAAGAATAAAAGATGAAAGGATACATTTTAGGCTAAAATAAATTAATGCACTATTAATGTTAAGAAAAGAGACTAGACAGTTGCCTCACTAAGAACCTAAAGAACAAGATTCATCAAAGACATGTTCAATTGGGGTAGAACCACACAAAATGGAAACAACAGCATATTTCATTCTGTCTGAGGCACTTCCAACTGAGTCTTTTGGGCAATCTGGCTCCTTTCCTAAGAAGGAGTCCCTAAGACCACACTCATCTTGCCATTTTTCTAACTCTCTTTCTGGAGACATTCTAGAAAAAACACTGCTTGTTTTTTCAATCCTCAAGAGTTGAGACCAGTCTAACAGATGTGGAAAAGTCCCTTTTATCTGAAGGGTCCCAAGAGAAGCATGCAACCTGCACCATACAAGGAAAAACCTGCATGTTGATTTCAAAGATCTCTCTCCTCAGTCTTGAGGAGAATAATCAGAAACAAAACATTTTAATTGCCAAGATGTGCTACTGATTGATGAGGAAAAGCTCCATAATCTTTGCACCATATTTAGGGAAGAGTTACATAATCCATCTCCCAGGACCAAGTTCTCCATAGGCACACAGTATTTCTGGGTACAGAACAGTCTCATTGTGGCTGGGCCTCTTGTACCTTTCTTACGAAATTACTCCTTAAAACTTCCCATGTAGAGTGGAAGGAGGGAAGGGGGAGAGAGAATCCTGGGAGGTAACTCTTGAGTCCGGGAACATGATAAAAACAGTCAGAATGTTTCCCAAAACTGGAACCATTTTGTAAGTTCCAGCTGTTTGGGGCCAAGTCGGCCAGTCTCTTCTGGTGAGTGAGGATGTCCAAGCTCATTATGTTTCAAATGTAAAAACAGCCTCCCGTGAGGGGTGACTGTATTTTATGCAAAGTTGGCCTTAATCCATGAGACCAGAACACCCCATTCACATAGAGGAAGCAGATAAAGGAAGTCAGGTAAATTATAACACTTTGAAATGATCGATTCCATGGGAATAGAGTATTTTGATTTTCACGAAATCATTTGGCATTAAAATGCTCTCAAGGCAAACTGTGTTGTGAAAGTCTAATTGCTGGAACATTCCCCAAACACTGGATTGGCAAACTCCGACCAAATAAAACACTCAGTTAACATAATGACTAATTTTTTATATTGCCTCTTGATATGAATAATGGAATATTTATATTTTTCTCATCCAAGCCAACTAGTTACCTCTTTCTCCATTTGTAATCCTTCCGCTCTAATATTTCTTTCAAACACTTCTCTCTTTTCCGTCTGGGGGTTAGATTTTCTGTACACAAGAATGTAGTCAATTCGACATTTTCCATCTCTGAAGTAAAGGCCATTTGACTTGGTTTTTTCCCGCACTGTCTGCATACAAAGAGAAAGGACCAGCTTCAGACACTCATAAAACAGAGCCTTGGGTGAGTAATGTTAAAGAACAATTAAAACAAAATGCATTATTCTTGTGTTTTATAAAAATTACATTTTTTATTAGCGAAACATGTAAACAAAATAAAAATTGGAAAAAAGCACTATGTCAATTGGGAAAAACTTTGGACATGTAACAATACCACATGTTGGCAAGGATATATAGCAACTGAGAATTCTCATAGTCTATAAGTGAGAGTGAAAATGGATATACTTACTTCGGAAAACACTGGCATTCTCTTGTAAAATTAAACATTTGCATAACATGCAACCCTAGAGACGTTTTTGATAAAGCAAGGAGGAGACATGTATATAAATATTCATAGCAGCATTGTTTATGAGAGTAGAAAATAAAAAACTAGAATTGGTGCTAATGTCCATGAAAAAGTGAATAGGTAGATAAATTGTAGACCATACAGTGGAGTATTTATACAGCCCTGAACATGAATGAACTATAGTTGCATCCAGTAATAAGCATAAATCTTAAAAACAACATTGACAGAAAAAAAAGTCACCGAAGACTTCATACTGCATGATGCCACTTTTTATAAAGCACTAAATAAAATAAATCTTTAAAAAGAAGTTGGTAAGGCTACAGGTGTATGTGGTAAAACTATTTTAGAGAAAGAGAATAAAAAACAAACATTCAGGAAGATAATACCTTTTGTAGGGTCAAAGGATGGAATTGTAGTTGCTTTGATAGCTTTAGTAATGTTCTAGTTCAATGTTTCTTGAATTTTTTTGCCCAAATTCAGAAAAACATTTTACTTTCTGATATTTGTAAACACATACAAAATATCTGAGACAAAAGTTTTACAAAGTAATACCTATTTTTTCTACTTGCATGCACACTAATATTAATTTTCCATTCCATCAGGAAACAACTGGAGTTAGTCACTTACAATTAGGTTGCCCCATAATTTGAAAAATACCATTCCAATTTATAAGTTGGGTGGCATTTCATGGTGTTCATTTTATTATGTTTCATAGCTTAAAACCCAGAAATAGTAGGTGTCATTTTTGTCCAGGCGCCATGGGTGTGTTTCAATCATGAACAACATTGACAGAGACCATCAGGTATGGTGGCCCAGGCTGGGGCCAGGATTCTCAGGCTGATGTTCATGTAAACATGTCTGTAAATTAACAAGTGGAAATGGAGGAGCTACCTTTTCTCTGGGCCACAGTATACATGTTTCCAAATGACAGGATGAGGAAGGCAAACATGCCCAATTGCCAAGGCCATAGCAAATCCATATTCTTGCACACAAGTGCCATGCATGCAACCTCATGTAAAAGGAGCATGCCAGCCAGGAAGGAAGGTAAGTGTCCATTACCATAGACATTTACACTTGATGACCAATTCTGAGTATTTTTTTTTATTTTTGCCTTAAAAGGTACTCAGAAGTGTAGACAAGTAAACAATTCCTTCATTATTTTCCAAGCAAGGGCACTATCCTACAGAGTTAGCACTTCAGCACCTGACAACAAAAACAGGGCTTCAGCAAGGGATCAGGGGGAGGGTTAGCAAAGCCCTAACCTTCCTGAGGTTGCTTCCTCATCTAAATTGAGATGAGTTGCTTTTTGAGGTTCCTTTTAAGATCCCTCCATTAGTCCATACCATGGCATTCAAAGTATCTATGAAGAACATGACAAAATGAGTTTTTTCTTTAAAAGTAAAATATATGGCCCTAGCTGGTTTGGCTCCGTGGATAGAGTGCTGGCCTGTGGATTGAAGGGTCCTGGGTTCTATTCCAGTCAAGGGCACATGCCTGGGTTGTGGGCTCAATCCCCAAAAGGGGGCTTGCAGGAGACAGCCGATCAATGATTCTCTCTCATCACTGATGTTTCTATCTCTCTCTCTCCTTCTCACTTCTTCTCTGAAATCAATAAAAATATATTTTAAGAAAGAAAAGTAACAAACAAGTAAAATACATGGATAGTAATAGCATGTGGTGCTTGCAGGGAAAAGCCTGGGAAACCTGGTGGAAGAAAACAATTTTCTGTCATCCTTTCCATGGCTAACTGGCTCTGGAATAACAAAAATATTAGAAATGTGCCATAAATAAATGACCCATTCTGAGTTCCTATTACCTATACCAGTGCATACATAAAGGAGATATTAAATCCATAGAGACCCAACCTGAACAACAGTGAATGCTTCTAACAAAATACTTCTTTTTTCCAAAATGACACATGAACAGATAGGTCTATTTGCAATTACAATGAGTTTCAGATTACAGAGGCAAATGGAAACTCAGAAAGGCTTGAGGCAACACAATCTATTGAGAGCTGCTTCATTTTGTGTCGCTGTTCTAGGTGCTGGGGAGGTTACACAAGGAAATCCATCCTCGTAAAGCTAACATTTTACTAGTTAGTGACACCCAGAATGTACATTTTCTAAAAATAACAGGTGGTTTTAAGAATCTTCCTTTGGCCCTAGATGGTTTGGCTCAGAGGACTGAGTGTCGACCTAAGGACCTAAGGGTCCTGAGTTCGACTCTGGTCAAGAGCACATGCCCAGGTTGGGGGCTCGATCCCCAATGTGGGGCATGCAGAAGGCAGCCCGATCAATGATTCTCTCTCATTGATGTTTCTATCTTTCCCTCTCTCTCTCCCTTCCTCTCTGAAATCAATAGAAAGATATTTTTTTAAAAAATCTTCCTTTGTATAAACAAAACATCTTTAGGTATAAGATAGGAATTGCCTGACTCAGGGACAGTTTGTTTGGAGCCTAGGTAGATAAAGAAGTGCTGAAATATACCAGACCCATGGGAGGTAGCAAAGAATATAAGACCTGCTCCTTGTTTATCAGGAACATACAGTTCAATGAGGGGATTACGTTAAACACTCCCTTGGAATAGGCTTTACAGGTGCTCGCCTGGGTCAGGAACTGTCTTTTGAAGAAATCACACACTCTTACCTCCCCCCCTGCTTCCAGTCTGCTAGCATCGTCTGAAGTACTGGTCAGGTTTCCAGGGTGAAGGAGAGAATCGTCATCTTTGCAAGGACTGTTGACAGCTTCTAACTCATCAAAAAGAATATTGACGTCCTTGGCCACTAGAACCAAAGTAAATATATTACAAGTGGGGTTAAGGCTCTTAAAAAGCAATATTCAAAGAGAAGACATCTCCCTTTGACTTTATATTTTTTCATTGTTTCAATAACATCTTGAACAACAGTTATTTATTTCCTAGGATAAAAGGATGTCAGATGTAAAACAAGTTTGTCTAAACAGTGTCTTCATTAGAAGAGATCAAGGACAATGTGAAGCAAAGTAAACTATCTGCAATAATATCAATATAACTTGCCTTCCAGAGCACAGGGGGTGTTGTGTTGAGCTTTCCTTCACTCAGTTGTTTAGCATAAGGCACTGTTATTTAAGACTTCTAAAAACTCATTCTCTGTGCTGGAGATGACCTATACCTTTTCTTCCTCCTTTGCTAGGTAAGGCCTAATAGAGAAAACCCAATGCAGTAATAAAACATGCAGTTAGATTTTCTGCCTTTCTTCTCTAATCATGGATTGAAATCATGAAGGGAGCCATTCAGAAGCTCTCCCCAAAGATTGGTGATGCTAACATGTGGACACATGAAGCACTGTGCATTAGAGTCCCAAATACAGAACACTGTGTGCAAACGCATAGAGCCCGGCAGCATACTGGAGTGGAAGGTCAGCACTAGTGCATGGGAAAGTGCAGGGCCAGGTAACGGTGCCTTCTTCACCAATTGGTCAGATTATGGATCAATACTGAAGTTCACGTTTTCCTTTGACGCTTTAAAAACAGTGAAGGGCCGAAACCGGTTTGGCTCAGTTGATAGAGCGTCGGCCTGCGGACTGAAAGGTCCCAGGTTCGATTCCGGTCAAGGGCATGTACCTTGGTTGCGGGCACACCCCCAATAGGAGATGTGCAGGAGGCAGCTGATCAATGTTTCTCTCTCATCAATGTTTCTAACTCTCTATCTCTCTCCCTTCCTCTCTGTAAAAAATCAATAAAATATATTTAAAAAAATAAAAATAAAAACAGTGAAGGATTTTTAACCTGTCAGAAGCCACTGCACAGAATAATTTGTAGGATATTGGGTTCTATATACCCAAGTTGGTTTGTCAAATGTAGACCCTAGACCTTATATTAGCCTTATCAACACAAGAAGGCAGAAGAGAGGTTATATATAGTCAGTAATATTATGATAAGTATGAACAGTGACAGGTGGTTACTAGACTTACTGAGGTGATCACATTTTAAGGTATATAAATGATGAGTCACTATACTGTATACATTAATGTATTATAATACTGTCTATCAACTATAATTTTTTTTTAAAGTCTAAAAATTATGGAATGGTTGTTCAGAGGGTAGACTGGGATGAGATAAAGGATAAAGGTGGGAGCTAAAGAGGACACTGAGATCCACCTCTAGGTGATTGATTGCCTCAGACTGAGGAGAATTGTTGAATCCATTCATCCATTCATGAGAACTGCCCTATGCTTTGGTCAAGGATAGACAATTACCAGGTCATCTTCTGCCCGTATCACCTCCTCGTGCTGGCACAATCAGTTCAATAAAGCCCTCTCCATCTGGGTTCTCAAATGGACCAAACTGTCACCCTGGAGACATCTGGCATTGCCTAGACACGCTTTTCATCATTTGGGGCAGTGCTAGTAGTATCCAGTGGGTAGAGGCCTGGGATGCTGCTGAAATTGAACCAACTTCCATCGTGAATCTTTATAATGATTGAGTTTGGTGTATAGTGCAGTAAACAAATAGTGCTCCTAGTTAAGTATTTGTCAGCATCCTTTTGTCTCTAACTCGTTTCTGTTTTTACAGCCACACAATCTTGGCACGTATTAAGAAAAAAAAATCCCTATTCAAGTAGTTTTTTTTTATGTTCATTTCTGAAAATGTAAGAACAAATAAGGTAGTTACCACGTGGTCATCTTTTACAAACCCATGAACATT
Source organism: Myotis davidii (assembly GCF_000327345.1). Classification (NCBI taxonomy): domain Eukaryota; kingdom Metazoa; phylum Chordata; class Mammalia; order Chiroptera; family Vespertilionidae; genus Myotis; species Myotis davidii. Next base: position 6,296,879 of record NW_006294778.1, read on the forward strand.
CTGATTAGCAAAAAAAAAAAAAAAAGACGTATCAATGTCATCCAAATAAGGTCACTTGTTAATGATGCCATCACCTTCCTTATATTCAAATAAAATAGGTTTGCTATTTCTACTCTACGTTGCACAGAGTAGCCCCCACAATAAAGAGTTACCCAGCACAAAATGTCTATAGTACTAAGGTTGAGAAGTTCTGCCCGGCATTAAAGCCCCAACTATTTGATTGTAGAAGGACCAGATAACCTGGAAAAGGGAAAGGAGCCTTATTGCTGCCCATCAGAAACACCTGTCAAAGTCATCCTGGAGCTGATGCCACCTGAGCGCTCAAGAGAAGTTGGTATGTCAAGGCAATCTGATTGTTAGAGAATAAGTGGTATTAAGGCACCATTATTACCTGCCAGGCTCTCAAGTGCTTCAGCAGAGATTAGAAATGCTGAAGTCAGACAATGCCTAGTTGACCACATGCTCAGAACGAAGACTGTAGAATACAGACATTCCACAGATCGAAGAGACACATGTCCTTCATCAGCATTTCACCATTGTTGCTGATCTATCAGCTTTAACTACATGACAAATTTTAGGAACAAAATATCCTGTGATGCAAACTTACATTATTTTCTTTTAAGAGAAAACAACCCCCAAGTCCTGAAGTTAATCAATTTTGTAAAATCTATTTATTCGAAGAGTATTTATGGCCAGACACCATGCCGCTAGGAACTGGGCTCAAGTGCTGGCCACGACAGGCATGGCCCCTGTCATCCCAGAGCTCACTGTCCGGCCAAGATGGGAGCACGGTCTCTCTATCCACAGGCACCAATGTCACAAACATACGCCTCATCCAAATAAGGTCACTTGTTAATGATGCCATCACCTTCCTTATATTCAAATAAAAATAGGTTTGATAAATACATTCCTAGAACAGTTCTACTATTAGGTCCATGAATAAGAAAGGGAGCCAAATGTTCTGAGGAGTTGAGTAAGAATGACCAAAAGGAGCCCAGCTGGTTGGAGCATTGTCCCATACACCAAGCAGGTTATGGGTTGGATTCCTAGTCACGGCACATACCTAGGTTGCGAGTTCAATCCCTGGTCCAGGCCTTTATGGGAGGCAACCAATCAATGTTTTTGTCACATCGATGTTTCCTTCTCTCTCATTCATTCATTCATTCATTCATTCATATTCTCTCTCTCCCTCTCCCCCCGTCTCAAAAATCAATAGAAATATTTAATCCTACCAAGGATTAAAAAAAGAAAAAGATTGACCAGAAGGAGAGAGAGTGTGAATGCAAATGCAAACATTTCATGCAGCCCAAATAATGGACCCGCATTGCATTCGGACTCAGAAAGGGCTGTGTGAACAGAACTGGGCAGCTAAGATGGGTCAGGGTAGCTGGATACCATGCATCAGGGAAAGCAATAATTCTGCTTTGCAAAAAGCACTCAGCTAAAAAGACCTGGGAACAAAACAGCAGGGATATGCATATGCATATAACAGCTAAGCAGGGGTCAAGACACTCAAATTGCCTGGGAAGACCAAAAATCAGCCACAGAGTCTGAGTAATTCACCCAATTCAGCATAGCAAAGGGATTTCAGAGGGCTGGCTCACTGTACGGGGGGGGGCAAAAGTAGGTTTACAGTTGTTCATATGGAAAATAATACGTAAATTAATAAGCAAGAATAAACTCTCTGTTTCATGTGCTCACAAGTGTAAATCTACTTTTGCCCCACCCTGCGCTATCCTAGAGAAATAGGAGGAAAAGTGT
>NW_006294778.1:6298686-6356670 GCF_000327345.1 Myotis davidii
GGGAGGGGCGGGAGGCAAAACAGTAAATATGTTTCAGAAATAGTCTAAAAGAGAATAAGAAATAAATACAAAAAAAATCAAAACAGTTGGATTCACTGCTCTTGTCTTTAATTCTCTATTTTCCACATGCAGCAGTATAACCCCACCTTGTATTACAGGACAGGGTGCTTCAATCTCAGTATTTTCTGATGCAGAGAAAATAAAGTGGAATTACAGGTCACTGAAGACATGAGAGGGCTGAGCAGCATAACCTAAGTCTCTATTTGTTCAAGTGCCAGTTCATTATACTATTTTTGTCCTGAGTTCCACATTATTCCACCTGATACTCAGGATTCTGAAGGTATCACACAGTGACCTCAAAGCCTCATTAGAAAGTGCCAAAAAAGGGGGACACCTTCAGGAATAATTTAGAATGCAAAAAAAAAAACCACGTGTTTATATCTCAATCTGAACCCTTGCCTGGCTGTTTTATAGCAGGCTTATCTTTATGTCTAGGGTTCCTTTTAGGTGAAAGCTCAAGGTAGCTCCAGAATTGCTGGCAAATAGAAGGCACACAGTGTCCATTTTAAAATAAATAAAAGCTAGTTGTCACAGTATATAAACTGTTATCTTTTCCTTCCTAATGAGCTTTGTGAGATTATCTAAAAGAATCTGTTTCTCTTTTAGGCTCAGATTTAATTTAAAGGAAGTGAGAATAGACAACAATTTATTGAAAGCTGACTGTGTGTTGAGAATCATCAGTGCTGTTTTCTCCAAGCTCTTTCTAACCGGCTTCTTTCTTTTTATTGGAAAGCATTCTATTATTCTTAAATAATAGGCTTTCAAGAACAGGAAGTCACTTAACCACCAAACAATCACGTTGTCACAGTTCTAAATAAAGCTAGACTTTACATCATTAGCCCGACAGATCTCACATATTTTAAACTTGAACAAATAGATCAAATGAAATGTTTTTAAAACTTCAGGGAAACACACAGAATCAGCACAGCTTTGAGCACCTTAGGCTGGGATTTTAAAGACTAAACACCACTTAGCATTTATATGACCCTTGCAAGCCTAGGACTCTCTAGATCAGCGGTTCCCAACCTGTGGGTCGTGACCCCTTTGGCGGTCGAACAACCCTGTCACAGGGGTCACCTAAGACCATCCTGCATTTCAGATATTTACATTACGATTCATAACAGTAGCAACATTACAGTTATGAAGTAGCAACGAAAATAATTTTATGGTTGGGTCACAACATAAGGAACTGTATTTAAAGGGCCTAAGGTTGAGAACCACTGCTCTAGATGTTCACTACTCTTTCAATGAATCTGAGAATGTCCCTAAGGCAAAGACTGCCTGGTTTACTACTAATAGTAATTTTTTAAAAGGGACTAGTTCAGAAAACTCAAAATAAATAAATGAAATAATTAGAAAGGACACAAATCCTTTCTTAGCTGGCTTTATTCCTTTATAATAGGCCAGTGGTTTTCAGTGTGTTCCCTGGAACCCCAGAATCCTTTTGGGAGCTTCAAGAAAGAGGAAACTGAGTGGGCAAAGCCCTATGTCCTCTACCCACCAACCCCACCTCACCCCAAACAGCCCAGTTATCTGTTTTATATATTGAGATGATATGTGAAAATATATTTGGGGGAAAAAAACTGATTCTCCTGCAATAAAAAGTTTGCAGACTTCCATTAGTGTGTTATGGCAACATTTAAGTGGTTATATTAATACATCCCAAAGAAACACTGGGTTAGAAAACTGGGATCCTCACCGATACAAATCTGAGCAGGCACTCTTTTCCTGCCATAGAAAATTTACTTAAAATATTTTGAAATTCAAAAAACATGTGTGGTCATTAAGAAAGTAATTATATTGGCATTTCCTGGCTCCCTAATGATGCTGTGTATAAAACAGAGCACTGATTATGGCATGGGGTTCCCACCGTACACTCTGCAATGGGACCAAGACCATCGACTCGGTCCTGGGACAGCATCCTATTTAATAAAGAGGTAATATGCAAATTGACCATAACACCCTCGCACAAGATGGCCACCACAAGATGGCCGGCAGGGGAGGGCAGTTGGGGGCAATCGGGCCGGCAGAAGAGCAGTTAGGCGTCCATCAGGCTGGCAGGGGAGCGCTTAGGGAGTGATCAGGCTGGCAGGCAGAAACATTTAGGGGTAATCAGGCAGGCAGGCAGGCAGGCAGGCAGGCGAGTGTTTGAGAGCCAGCAGTCCTGGATTGTGAGAGGGATGTCTGACTGCCAGTTTAGGCCTGATCCCCTGAGGGGTCCCAGATTGGAGAGGGTGCAGGCTGGGCTGAAGGACCCCCCCCCCAGTGCACAAATTTCGTGCACCTGGCCTCTAGCAGTTCTTATGAAAAGCTTCTCCAACTGCTACTTCATTTTAAAGAAGAGGCAGACGCCTTCATTAGTTCTGTAACAGGGCAGACAATGAAGCACCTATTACAACCCTGGGAGTGATATTTAGAGAACTGTGTGCCCGACTCCAGCTTTGCTCAGTAACCTTGGTTACCTTTTCACGACTTGAAAAGAGGTCAGTGATGTTCTGCATTAAAGATCCTCAAAGTCTACTGAACATAATTTTCCCTTCTCTGAAAGGAGCATGAGCTTTGGATTCAGACAAGCCTGGGTTCAAATGCTAGTCCCCCTTCTTAGTAGCTATCAGATTCGGTTATTTAACTTAAACTTTAACTTCTTTATCTTTTAAGTGGAGATCATACAATTTACCATGCAGAACTTTTGAGAGGAATCAAGACAAGGAGGCAGCCCACACTTGCCCAGAGCTTGCCAGGCACTACACTAAGGGCTTTGCCTGGATAATTATCTCTCTCTTACAAATGTGGAAATTAAGCAAAGAGAATCTAACACCAAATAAAATAATGTAGGTAAGAAGGTCAACCACAACCACAGTTGCCAGACAAGATAACTACTTCAATATATGTCAGCCCTTCCCTCTTCCCCATCTTCTCCTTTGAAACAGCATGACTGTGTGGATTCAAAATAAAATTGGAAATCAGAGCTCTAGAAATTAGATTCAAAATGACTCAGTGGATGTCTCTGAGAAATGACTCAGTCTCCTCAGCCATAGAAATACAAAGAGCCACCAATGGAGGAGCAATTATATGATTACTAGAGGCACAGTGCACGAAATTCGTGCACTCGCAGGGGTCCCTCAGCACAGCCTATGCCCTCTTGCAGTCCAGGAGCCCTTGGGGGATGTCCAACTGATGGCTTAGGCCCGCTCCCCGGACATCCTTAGCACTGCCGTGGAGGTGGGAGAGGCTCCTACCACCAATGCTGCGCTCACCAGCTGTGAGCCCGGCTTCTGGCTGAGCAGCACTCCCCCTGTGGGAGCACACTGACCACCAGGGGGCAGCTCTTACATTGAGCATCTGCCCCCTGGTGGTCAGTGCACGTCATAGTGACTGGTCGTTCTGCCATTCAGTCGATTTGCATATTAGCCTTTTATTATATAGGATGTGGGCAAGTGTGTGAGCACAGAGGGTCAGGCTACAGGATAACAAGTATTGAGCAATCCTTCCAACTCCCAGCTCTCATTTCAAACACTCTGCTCTTCACTCTCTTTCCTTCATTAGAACCTAATGGACTATAACACAATAATGTCTGCTAGAGTATGAATGCCACTCAAGAGTATCCACATGGCCTTGGTCGGGAAGCTCAGTTGATTAGAGTGTTGCCCCCATATGCGAAGGTTGTAGGTTTGATCCTAGGTAAGAGCACATATAAGAATCAACCAATAAATGCATAAATAAGTGGAACAATAAATTGATGTTTCTCTCTCTTTCCCCTCCTCTCCCCCCCTCCCCTCCCCTTCTCCTCTCCTCCTCTCCTCTCCTCTCCTCTCCTCTCCTCTCCTCTCCTCTCCTCGTATCCAAGCATTACCCACCCAAAAGCTCAGGCTTGTAGAAAACAGAAGCCAGGAACTTTAGACAACACAAAACTCTGCAGAACCAAAGGAGTTCAAGGAACCTGGCTGCCATCATGGGATGAGGAGCAAAGGAAGAGAATGAAGAGATGGGGAAAATAACATCAAGGAACACACACACACACACACACACACACACACACACACACACACACTTACATTATGCTGACACGTATAAATGCTTTTTTCCTAAAAAGAAACCAAGTTGTTTTCAATTTGAACAATGAAACAAAATGGGATCTGTGGCCATTTTAATTTTTCATGAATTAAACTATACACCAAAACATTCAACACTACTTTAAGATGTTATGCCTAGCACAGAGCCTGGAACATAACAGGTGAGATGGCTAGGTGGTTGAATGAATAGAGTAACTCTTTTCTTCCCTATAAGCTGTATAGCTGCGATGCAGGAAGTTGAGAAACAACTTATGGATGGCCAGCTTCTCCAACGAATCTTTTTTTGAATAGGTGAAGCTATTCTAAGGGCATAAGCACTATAGGAAAAAATACAAATATACTTTACAATGTAGAAGAATAGGGAGGAATTCTTACATTAAGATGTAACAACATAGTAATAACATTTTAGAAATCCAAAGTAGTTAGTTTTTCTTATTCATTTTATTTTCTCTTTTAAATAGCAGAACAAGGGCTGATGTAGGATTAAATATTGCCTCTGTCATATATTACCCATATAGCCTTGGGGAGATATACACAGTTTCTTCACTTTTAAAATAAAGAAATTAGCCCTGGCCAGTGATCTCAGTGGTTAGAGGGTCAGCCTACACACCCAAGGGTTGAGGGTTGATTCCTGGTCAAAGGCACGTACCTGGGTAGAAGGCTCGATCACTGGCCTGATTTGGGCTCATGTGGGAGGCAACCAATCAGTGTGTCTCACATGGATGTTTCTCTCTCCCCCTCCTTCCCTCCCTCCCTCCCTTGCATTCTCTCTGAAAAGCAATGGAAAAAATATCCTGGGGGAGGATTAAAACAAGCAAATAAACAAATAAATAAATAAATAAAATGGAGAAATTAATATCTGCTTTTAATTAGGGTTGCCTTAAAAACAAAATTCTTAAAACATTTCTTGAGTCTGGCCTATCTCAGACTCAAGAAATGTTTGAAACACACACACACACACTCACACACACATACTCACACACACACACTCACTCTTCTATCTTGATCTTGAAGGCCATACATATATTCCACAAAATTCTAAGAAAACAATGAACACTCTCCATCATCATGCTAAAAATAGAGGAGAGAAGTTTTACTGATGTTTAAATCCTATAGTATATTTTTTTTACATTTTTATATGTTGGTCTCTCAAAGCTTTTTATAAACAATAATCTAAGGTGCAGTCCCTTGAAGAACCAAACTATACATTTTTATACTTAGAAATTTCAATGAACTGGTTAAATATCTGAAGTACATATGGAATCCAGATAGAAACTGAAGGTGAATAAATAGCCCAAATCTTTCCCACCAGAAATAACCCAGGCTATGTGAGCAACTTCCCAAACCTATTTAGCATAAAACTTAATTCTCAACATGAAAATAATAGATTAGAAAATTCTTAAACCAATAAAAAATTTGATTTGCATTTTAAAGTGGAATAACACTTTCTTTTTCTTATTTTTAAATTTAAATATAAAGTACTTATAAACTTATGTTCTTCTATCTGTTCATAACAAATTCACCATTCTAAACTATAAAGCGTCATATACAAATGTCTTTACTAAGATGTGCTAACAAAAATTACTATAAAAATAGTCTCATAAACATTTAGTTAATTTTGATGTAAGTTCATTCAGCCCTAAAAATATTCATCTCCTGACTTGCAGGGAAGCCACTGTATCATTTATTAAAATATTTTCTTATTGATTTTTATAGAGGAAGGGATAGGGATAGAGAGATAGAAACATCATCCATCTGCTACCTCCTACACGGCCCCTGCTGGGGATCCAGCCTGCAACCTGAGCATGTGCCCTGATCAGGAATCGAACCAGTGACCTCTAGGTTCATGGGTCAGTGCTCAACCACTGAGCCACAGCGGCTGGGTTAAAATATTTTTAAGTCCTTTCAGCACTGTATGCTTTATCATCTTTCACATCAAATAATGTAATTACATAATTTTATAACTTTCCATGAAAAGTTATTTTCTGTCTAATATCTATTAATTTGGTTTTTTACTTTTAAAAAAGATACATTTAATGTTAAGAACTTATTTAAGTTACAATCATACTTGGCCCTTAAAAAGGCAATTTCCAGTCAAATTAAATCAGTACTTATTATTAATTTGATTTTTATTTTCCTCCGGAAATTTTTCTCTTTTCTTCATGAACCTAATCTGAAGGGACTGTCCAGCCAGAACAAATAGCTGGTCCTCTTACATTCTTCATCATAAATATTTCAGCCTCATCTTCTTCAACTTTAGGATCCTTCACCTATGTGTGTTTAAACACCTAAACTGAGCACATTCATGAAGGCATTAACCCTCCATTCTAGTTTGGTCTCCATTATTTATCAGATGACCTTGATACTTTACTTCTCCCACCCTAAGTTGTCCAAAAAGTGGAGATAGTATCTCATAAGGTCAGGAGAGTAGTAAAATGACAAAAGGGGATGACTAAAAATGCTTGAAATTGTTTATTAAAAACTCACATACAAATGCAATGTCACAAAACTCATCGTAGCAACAACAACAAGAAAATTGCATTGTTTCTTTATGCAATGCAATGATCTTCACATCCAAATCCTTTAAATGCAGCATTGTTATTTAAAGAGGAACATCATTATCTAGAACTAGAGGCCTGGTGGACAAAATTCATGCACCGGGGGGGGGGGGGCCCCCTCATGGAGATCAGGGCTGATCAGGACCTTACTTCCCTGGCTGCTGGCCAGGACCTTCCTTCGTTCCACGCTGCCCCCTGGTGGTCAGCATACATCATAGCAAGAGGGCTAACTCCTGGTCAGTCAAATTACTGAGGGGACAATTTGCATTTTAGCTTTTTATTATATAGGATGTTTCATCACCCCTAACCACTTGCCTGCCTGCCTGATTGTCCCTAACTGCCTCTTCCTGCCTGCCTGATCGTCCCTAAGCATTTGCCTGCCTGCCTGATAGCCCCTAACTGCCTCTGCCTTGGCCCCCACCACAGCAGCTTCATCTGGAAGGACGTCCAGAATGAGGTCCGGAAGGTTGTTCAGCATATCTGGTCTAATAGCATATTACACTTTTATTGTTATAGATTAGAGCTCCAATAACAAAACAGAAATATTAATGACTTAGTATGTGATACTGCATCATCCATCTTCAGAGCTAAATCTAGAATTAGACTAAATGTATTAATTATGGAAAAATTCCTAGTGAAAATCATAAAACACAAATAAAGTAGCCTAAGAAAAGTAAACCTTGATTAATCAAAATTCTTAGAAGAGAGGGGTTCACTTCTGGATCACAGCCCATCATCAGTGACTCCTGATGCCCGTTTTAGAGAATAAATTCTTGCATTTGGCTTACTGCATCTACACTTACTTCCTACTACTTACATCTCAGCAAAGGAATAGTATTCTGGTTTGTTACAGATTTTTCATTTGGTATGATTAACCCAGGAATCTAAAAAATTACAATACCTAGTGATTTATAAAATAGCATAGCATATTCCATATACAGAATTTATAATTCCACTAAGGTTTTCCACCAGGCTTCTTCAAAGACCCCAATATTATGTGGTTCACAGTTTTATAAATTAAACCTGCATTTCACTAACCATCTCTTCTGGTCTCAAACTATTTAACCCATATCTCCTTTAAGACGTCATTGCAGTTTTTTAAACTCTGGCATCCAAGGTCTCTAGTTTTAGGGACCCCTCCCAAGTATTATAAGAGTTTCCTCTTTTACAATAAATTTAAAATTTGAGTGAAACTTACTTTCTTGAATTGCATTAAGAATCTCTGAAAAGTCCACATCACTCTTTGGGCCGTCAGGGAGTATTTGCATATCCAGCTGGTAGCCTCCTTCTAGAGAAACGAAAGATATTCATGGAGTTTGCACTGGTTATCAGAAAGCCCAGCACCACGTCCCAAGGAGAAGCAATGTCAAACTCTAAAATGAACAGCCAGCTGCTTTGCCAGGAATCTTGGATAAATGATTCTTAAAAAATGAGAAACATTACCAGCCATTTGCTCCTCATGGGATCAAAAAGGTTTAATTGTATTTCCAAGGGAAAAATAAGGCAACTACTTTATTAAAATACCACATACTTGCTAGTATTTATTGATGACTTACTGGGTAAAGATTATTTCACAGTAGCCTGCACCCAAGGCTATTTAAAATTAGTTTCAACCTTTACCTGGCTAATAAATGACATTCAACACAAACATTTTATGATACCATTTTCTTTAAAATTATAATAATTCACTGGTCGGGAAAGATTTAATATTCTTGAAATCACAGAATAAAATGTACATGATTTTTCCCCTCACAGTTAGGCTTTCCTGCTATATCATGTATTTTTAAAATTATATCAGAATATTTTTATTTATTGTATCATGTAATTAATCCTCTGGTACTAGTTTTGTCTGATGTATTTTTAGTGTATTCTAAAGAAAGATGATTTTTATGCTGGCCCACATACTTATAAAACATTTAGGGAAGTCAAAGAATCCAAGATATCAAAAAGCCACTTTATCATAAATAATAATAACTCCCTGAATGCTTCTTAAAGTACCAGTAAGAACAACTCCAGTTTGAGGACTCTGGAAGGTATAAAAGCCAGTGCTAAAATAAATAGACGAACAGAAGGTGGCATGCCTTAGCTTCCAATATTTTTGTAGAAATAATTCTTTCATATGCCCAGGAATTATTCTTAGTCTTGAATAAAATTTCAGTTACACCCCGCCAACCCCCTCCCCCCAAATCAAGGGGAATAAGACACAGTCACTGCCTTATGGGGAACACTATTTCTAGGAGGGAAATGGACACAAGTAACTTAACATTATAGAAGGTAAGCTTTAGGAGGGCAGGAACTTTTGTCTGTGTGCTATAACCCAGTACTGAGAACTCTGTGTGGGGGCACAGAGTAGGACCTCAACTAATGTCGAGTGAGCCAATGAATGAGGCTCTGCAGTAATTATGAAACAAAGGCAGTAGAGCTACAAGTAAAACTAAAGGCTCAGATTCTGGAGTCAGGCAGGGCAGCACTCAAATTCTCACTAGGTAACACCAAATCTCAATCAATCTTAGTTTCCTCATCTATAAAACAGGGATGATAGTAACAGTCTCACACAGTAGCCAGGAGGACTAAATGCGATAATGCATGAAAAGCCCTTAGCTATATAACATAGTCAGCACTCAGTAAATGGAAGCCACTACTTTACCATCCATAATCATTTATTAGAGCAGCACAGGCCTCAATATAGAAACTACGTAGCCAGTGAATAATGAGGAAAAAAGCATAAGCCAGTTCTTTGGGGCACCGGCGTGCATTTCAGTGGTGGTCAAGCACTGCAGACACAGCCGTGAACTTGGTAAATGCCTGTGTGCAGCTGGCTCACTGCAGAGTCTGAAGTTACTTATAAGACTTAGCTCAATGGGACAGAACAAAGATGCCTTCCTGCTGGCCCAGATTTAAAAATGGGTTATTTGCTTTCCCTCCCCATGACCAGCTACTTTGAAAGTTCTGATGCTGTTCAACCTCTACGAAAGCCAATCACTGTTGTTCTGTCCAATAACCAAAGGCTTCACAATGAGGACACACACACACACACACACACACACACACGAGAATATTCGGTACTGCTATTGCTCAGGCTCTGTGCTATGTACTTCATTATCTCATTTAGTCTTTATAACCTTGAAAAGGAGGTGTAATAAGAAGCTGTAATTTGCCCAAAGTCACACTGATACTGAGCTGTAAAAATATAATACCAATCCATGCTCTTAACTAGTCTTTAATATCACCTCTATCCAAGCAGTCACAATATAAGCTGTTAGAAACAAGAGAATTGCATTTACCAACAGCCCCACATTCTAGTACTTAAAAAGCCATTATGTAACCTAAAAAGCAAATGACTTCCTAAATAGACTAATAAATGAAGGCTAATTTATTTACTGTCACAGTTAGCAATTCATAAGTTCAAGTAGTAGTTATGACTACTAACTAACTACAATCTATACTAATAAAAGGGTAATATGCTAATTAGACTGGATAGACCAGACATCTACTGGACATCCTTCCGGATGTCCTTCCAGACAAAACTGCAGTGGCTGCAAGGGCCAAGGAGGGTCAGTGGCCGGGAGTGGCAGTAGCAGTGGGGTGATGGGGGTGGCACCTTCCCCTGATTGGCCCGGCTAAATTCTACAAAGTGTTAATTTTTTTTTTTTGCTGGAGACATTTTAAGAGTAGAGGAAGTTATAAAAGAAGTAATCTAAAGGAGGCATTCAGGTCATTAAAGTCTGTCTTTAAAGAATGTTTAATGATATGGAAATAATATATAATGAAAAAGTGAGGAAAGTAGATACAAAGAAACAAGTTATACATATATCTCAAGTATATATTTTTTTTAAAAAGGCCTTTTATGTGACTAGAAAAAAAAGACAGAAAGACACTCCAAGTGGGTACAGAAGTTATCTCTCAGTTGTGAAATTATGAGTACATTTTTGTTTTATTCTTTATCAATCCCAGTCCTAGTCCCTCCAGTACAACCTCTTTTAAGAGTTTGCATTATTACTTCTTTGGACACATCCATGTGTGTATCCCATTGTTTCTTGATCAATTTTATATATTACTTTTTGTTTTCTACTATGATAGAAGACAATATAACTTATGTTACTGCCACTCTCCCTTGCTCTACACCTACCCATCAAATCACTATTCTTAGTTACTATATTATAATGCCTCAGTTATTAAATTTAAATTTCTTGTTCAATCAAATATAGACAGTTCTATATTTTCAAATTAACACAGTGTTATAAAAAACAGATTTTGACACTACACTGAACTGAATTTGAATTCCATTTTTATGTGACCCTGGGCCATTAAATAAAGAGTCTCATTGTTCTCATTTATAAAACGAAGAGGTTAAAACTTGGGGGGGGGGGACTCTATTAAAAATTATTAAAAATAATTTGGCTCATACTGTTAAATCATCATGGCCCACTAAAATTTTATGTGAGCCCTAGCCATCCTGGCTGAGTGATTAGAGCATTGGCCCATGGACTGAAGGGTTGCATGTTCAATTCCAGGTCAAGGGCACATACTTTGGTTGTAGGCTTGATCCCCAGCCCTTGTCAGGGTACATGTGGAAGGCAACCAATTGATGTGTCTCACATCCTCTTTCTCTCCTCCTCCCTTCCACTCTCTCTAAAAATTAAAAATAATAGAAAAATATCCTTGGATGAGGATACAAAAATTTATGTAACATATTCCTCCTTGGCACACTGACAGTCACTTCCAGGTTTAGGGCCTAGATTAAACAACAATAAAAAAATCAGTTAAAAAACAACAACAACAACAACAAAACAACCCTGTAATTTGGATTTGGAAGAGTTATTCCATATTTAAGCAGAAAGAAAGGAAATTGTGACACAGCAAATCTTACCTTCCCCATGAAACACAAAAGACGGGGACTCAGTATAGGCTTAAGGGGACAAATGATATTTTCTGTGATTCCTGCATAATAAATGATGCTAGATCTGAGCTTCTGTCTCTACATGTTTTTTATCTTCTGAAATCAAAATTGGTAGTTCCTGTCCTAAGAGGCATATTTAACACCAACCCTCAAATGCAGCATATTTCACAGACTAGGAAGCAGTGATATTTCAAAACGTAATATAAATATCTAAAATAAATCCTCAAACATAATATTTTTGAGCTTAATAGGCTGCAAAGACACCATTTTTGAGATGGAGAGTCTGCTTTCAATTCCCCATAAGCGAACTCGATGACAGGGCTAAGGCAGAGGATGGTTTTAAGAAGGGAGGGGAGGTACAGACAGTCCCTGCATCAGCCAGTGTCCAAGATAAATCTTTTAAGAGGGAAGAACGAAAATGAATTCAGTTCTTCCAGAGGATCTGAAATTGAAAACCCTAGATTTACTTGTGGGACATTCCACTGGTTCTGGAAAAATGTTCCATCTCTGTTTCTCAACTTTCCAAAATCTACTTAGTGAGCCATGAGCTAAAAGGCCTTGCAAAAGAGCATGCTGCCTAAGTGCTACTGTAAAAGACACACTCTTTTTATATTAGTGTTGGGTAACTATAAATTGAGCGATATGACAGATCTTTTTTTTCCTTTTATAGCATAAAACTCAGTTTTATATGAGTAGTGAAAATAAAACAAAAACATATCGGTTCACCCACATTAGTCACTACAAAAGGTACAGATATGTATTCAGATGATTAACACTGAGTAGTTTTAAGGACCCGATTCAGGACTGGGTCCTAACTGGAGAAGCACATTTGGCTAATAGTGGTCAGATGCTTCCCAGCTTGAAAATGGAAATAATAATCCCACTCCTTCTGCCAGTGCCGGTAATGGCTGGGCTTCTACAAAATTGCTTCCATTGTGCCCCTGGATTGGCAAGATAGTCACCTCCTAAAGATAATGCATCCCTGCACTAGGAGATTCAAAGGGGGCTTGGGAATCTGAGCTTCAATGCTCCAAATGGCAGGATGGATCGGATCGGTGTGTCCTGTGGGCAGAGCTCGGTGGGGGTCTTCCAATCTCTGGGATGCTGAGGTCTGTTGTTAGGATGACAGGGACTCACGGAGGGAGGGAAGAGAGTAACTAAGGATTAGGAGGGGTTACAGAATAGAAACCATGAAACTTTCAGCATCACTATCATGCTATTTACTCTCTTAACTTGCATGATAAGTCCAGGCTTCCGGAAGGTTTGGCTGGATAAATGAGTGAGTATGTCCTTACAGAACAACAAGCCTCATGACAGCTTGTACATAAGCCTCTTGCTTTTCAGTTAGGGAGTTAAGTAACAGAAGTTACCACTAACTGATGGCCTTGGTCAAGGGTTTAGGCTAGGCTCAGGGTTTAGGCCACTAGTTATAGTTGTATAATCTTAAATCTCTCCAAGCTTCTTTTTAAAAAAAAGATTTTTATTGATTTCAGAGAGGAAGAGAGAGAGAGAGACATCAGTGATGAGAGAAAATTATTGATCGGTTGCCTCTTGTATGCCCCACCCTGGGGATGGAGCCCACAACCCAGGCATGTGACCTGACTGGGATCAAACTGCAACCTCCTGGTTCATACATAGGTCGAGGCTCAACAACTGAGTCACACCGACTGGGCTCCAAGCTTCTTAAATAATTTGATATAGCACAGGGAGAAGGTGCAGTTTTAAATTTCCCAAAGCACAATATTCTTTCCAGAAATTAATCATTTGATTTTCTTCTTGATTGCCTTTTCTATAGTTTTCCTTCATTCACTTTGTATGTTCAAAAGGTTGTGAAAAGAGTCTTGGGAAAATTCTATCTAAATGCATCATATAGGTACAAATATTTGCATATGTTCCTCAGGAAAGGGAAAATGCAAATATCGAAGGGAAGAATCTGGTATGTATTTTTAGACATAAGTTTGTTACTCAGCGTATGATAGCAAGGAACACAGATATCAATGCCCACATTCACCAAGGCCCAAAATAGCTTGTTTTCCTAAGTATCCCCTTATTTACTAACCTCACATCACACATCTCTAAAGAAACACAAAGAGGAAGTGATTCAAATGAGGGATGATTGGTATTATTTCTACACCATAGCACTAACTGTTCGTGAATACATCACACTGACCTTCAATGCAATGAGAAATAAAACAGAGGTACATTTAAGGAGCTCTTATCATTTTTTATTCAACACTAGAGGCCTGGTACATGAATTTGTGCACGGGTGGGGTCTCTCCACCTGGCCGGTGATTGGGGCTGATCAAGGCCGTCTACCCAGTCCTGATCGGGGCTGACTGGGGCCGACTGGGGCCAGTGGCCAGGGAGGGATCATGGGAGGGACCATGGGTGGGCTCCAGGGAATGTCTAGCCCAGCTGTGGGCAAACTACGGCCCGCGGGCCGGATCCGGCCCGTTTGAAATGAATAAGACTGTTGAAAAAAAAGACCGTACCCTTTAATGTAATGATGTTTACTTTGAATTTATATTAGTTCACACAAACACTCCATCCATGCTTTTGTTCCGGCCCTCCGGTCCAGTTTAAGAACCCATTGTGGCCCTCAGGTCAAAAATTTTGCCCACCCCTGGTCTAGCCCCATCTCACTCAGTCCTGATCAGCAGGACCCCAGCAGCAAGCTAACCTACCAGTTGGAGCATCTGTCCCCTAGTGGTCAGTTCACATCATAGTGACTGGTCGGTCAACTGCTCAGTCAGACACTTAGCATATCAGGCTTTTATATATAAAGATAATTTCAAAGCCATGTGGAAGATCTTATCTTCTGACCACACCAAAAATCCATCCCACAAATAGGAAAACAAATGTCATTTCATCCATGCTTCTATTCAAGAATCTATTATAAGATTTGGGATCTATTCAAGAAGGGCAGCCAGATTCCTTTGGCTCCATCAAGAAGCATCAGCCACAGTTCTCAAAACAATGTCTGTTTCCAGATAATGTGAGGCGAAAACACCAAACTCAACTAATTCCCATCTTCAAGAAAAAGAAAACTCACAGTGAAAGGTAAAACAACAACATACAAATAACAACAACAACAAAAAAACACCCATAAGAAATTAAAGACATAAGTCTTAGTTTGGGTCTATCAATAACTAATTTTGTACTTTGGGGCAAGCAATTGCATTTCCTGAGTCACAGAAAAAATACAGGTAATCCCACCTCATCCATGGCTGTGAAGACCAAATGAGATGTAGGAGAAATATTTGTGGAAGCCTTTCAGAAACCATGGAGCAGCATCTAATGTAAGGTGGTGGCACCAAGATTATTGTTGTCAAGACTGATTATACATTTACTTTTTCCTTAATTATTTCCCCCTAAAGAATGAGTTGAATTTTCACTCCCATCTTGGCAGAATCAGGGGCAAGTCGGCCAAGAAAGACTTGTCTGTTGGCTGTCTTTCATTTTTTAAATCATTCCTTAATTGCCCCTCATCCCTCACTCTTGTACATCCCCACAGGCTATGGTACTTCTGGTTTGTTTATTTGTTCTTTTTTAGCACATGGAATTCTATTTAATAGTAGAAATTTTACATTGTGATAGCATCTTTTTAAAAATATATATATATATTTTAATATTTTTTAAACCTCACCTAAGGATATTTTTCCATTGATTTTTAGAGAGAGTGAGAGAGAGAGGAAAAGTCAGAGAGAAATATCGATGCGAGAGAAACACATTGATTGGTTGCCTCCTTCATGAGCCCCAACCAGGGTCCGGGCTGGAGAGGAGTCTACAACCAAGGTACATGCCCTTGACTAGAATCAAACCCAGGACCCTTCGATCCACAGGCCAACACTCTATCCACTGAAGCCAAACTGGCTAGGGCTGTGATAGCATCTTCAAGGTCAAGTTGTGGTTTGGATGTAAAAGCACTGGACTGAGAGTTTATTTCTACTATAATTGAGGATTTATAAACAAAGTGGAATTGCCATTTTTGATGCTATCTTTAAAGAGGATTTATTATCCTTTTCCTAGCCATTGAGTTTTTGTTTTGTTTTGTTTTTCCACCCCATGCAAAGGATTTATTTTCTGCAATTGGGCTAAAATATGGCACTGCTGTGTATGGGGTGAGACAGCATACAAAAGGCACTGGCTGAGTTCAGTCCGTTCTCTAATTTGAGCCCAGGCCTTGACATGAGGGTCAGAAAATAATCTTTAAAACTCAGGGAAGCAGAATGAGTTTTGTTTGGAACTAGAAAAAGGGAGCATGAAAAAACAAAGGTCTACTGCGGAGCAGAACAAAAAGCAAGCTATGAAGTGGAGCATCACTTATATTGAAAAGAATAGTAACCCATTTGAGTGAATACTGTATCTTTTCAATGGAACCCTAATGGTTTCTTCTTTAGAATGGTCTTCTTCTGCTAATTTAAATTTTCCAAGGCTTTGTTTTACCAACTTGCTAGAAAACTTGCTATCAAATTGTTTGAAGAAGGTAACAGCACAATGAATGAGGGAATCAAACCACCAAAATTAAAATCTTGCCTCCGCCAATTATTGACTGCATGTCCTTGGTCAAGTTATCTAACTTCTCTGTGCCTTAGTTTCCCCAACCATAAAAAAAGGAAAACAGCATGAGGATAGTATGAGAATTAAGTGAGATAATGAATGCAAATAGCTTAACAGAGATTGAGATTGGAACTATGGGAAAGTGCTTAACAAATTATAGCTGTAATTTTATTATTATCAAATGTTTATTTCTGTATATAGACAGTACTACAGATATGCTAGCTCACTGGAAACAATATCTTAAAGTTTCTGTCCTATGATATCATCTTGTCCCAGCATGTAAATGTCACAACTACATAAGAGAAAAATAACCATGCATAAATGGGGAAGGGGCTGCTTAGGTTTTTAAAAGAGATAAAAGAAGGTTAAAATTACTTGGGAAAATAATAAAACATATCAACAAAACATCATTT
Source organism: Myotis davidii (assembly GCF_000327345.1). Taxonomy (NCBI): domain Eukaryota; kingdom Metazoa; phylum Chordata; class Mammalia; order Chiroptera; family Vespertilionidae; genus Myotis; species Myotis davidii. The sequence goes on from NW_006294778.1 coordinate 6,315,251, forward strand.
TACATTGGGTGGGAGGTTGGGTGGGGAGAGATCAACCATAACCCATGGACACAGACAACAGGGTGGTGAAGGCCTGGAGCGGGGGTGGGAGGGAGGCTAGAAGAGGTTGAGGGGGGTGGAGGGGAATACGTAATACTTAACAATAATAAAGATTTTTTTAAAAATCATTTTACAAATTCTACAAGAGAATAAAGGACATATTCTGTAACTAATGACATTTCTCTAGGATTATATGATGAGCTTCACAGATAAAGGAAAAGCAAGAGAATAACTATTTTAGATTTCAGAAGGTTTCTAATTCTATTTTATATGGCATAATCGTTAAAGTGGGATAATTTGATCCATAACCATTAAGTGTTACAGTTTCCAATTCAAAAACTGCAATCAATGCTTCAGTTTACTCTGTTCTTGACCCTTAAAATATAGTCCCAACTCCGATGCTCTTAATACTCTCAGTACTGGTCTATGGATGGGAATAGAAAATAATATTCATTAATTATGAGTGGCTAAAAGATAAAGTCAAATGAAATCAATACACAAGAGAAACATCTGACAGAATCAGAAGGAAAGAGAAGCCATACAAATACAAGAAGGTGAACGGACCTGTGTCCATGTACAAAATGAGAACTCCTCTTACTGGTATCAGCACAAGTTAACTGGGAAATGGTCTATGGTGCGGTGACCGAAAAAGAAATGATTAGAAAGATTTGTATGCTCAGGCATACAAAGCTTCAGAATTTTGCCTGTGATGATGGTGACAACAAAAATGATCACTACCACTTATTACTGAGCACCTACTATGTGACAAGGATCATATTGGGCACTTTACATGAATGAATTTTTCATAACAATGCTGTACAGGGTTGCCAGATATTAAACATAAAAATATAGGGTTCCCATTTTAAATTTCAATTTCAAATAAACAACTAAAATTTTTTTCTTATAAGTGTGCCCATGCAATATTTGGTACATTCACCAAAAAGTAATCGTAGTTTATTGACATTTAACCATGAGTTCTGTATTTTATCTGGCAACTCTAACACCATAAGCAGGTATTAATACCCTCATTTTGCTGAAAAGGAATCAGACTCAGAGCAATTGGGTCATTTGGTCAAGTCTGTATAGCTATTAGGTAACATATCTGTTTATAATATCTAAGCACAAAGCTTGCATTCATAACCAGCACAATTCACTGTCTCTCTTATTATGCTCTTTGTCCTATCAAGATGGCCATCTCCCCATCCTCCTGTCGAAATCCTGGTTGACCTTCAAAGTCCAATTTTGCATCTTTTTAAATCTTTCTTAAATTTTCCACAATAGGAATGTTCCCATATCTTTATTAATATTTCTTCCAGCCATTAGTGCAGTTTGGCTTCTATTCTAGCTGATTAAGTTCAGATCCCTGCAGTGGGCATTCCTCATGTGTATTTCCTTTTACTAATATCACATCTCTTTCCTTTTGGGGAAGGTGCCTTTCCCTTACCGCAGCCTGGGTGGAAGGAGAAACCAAAGGGTCCTATCTCGTATTATAAAAGCTGAAGAAGAGGTCTCCTGCCCCATCCTTTCTCTCATCAGCCTCTACCCAACCAAGGAAAAGGAGTATGGCCAGTAGAACCTCTGTCCCAGGTCTTCAAAACTTGAGCCAAATAATGAAAAACGTAAAAAAATAGTAGTTCAGTGTTGAGTAGTTGAGTGTTAACCTATGAACCAGGAGGGTCATGGTTCAATTCCCAGTCAGGGCATGTACCCGGGTTGCAGACTCCATCCCCAGTGAGGGGAATGTAGGCGGCAGTGGATTGATGGTTCTCATCATTGATGTTTCTATCTCTCTATCCCTCTCCCTTCTTTTCTGAAATCAATAAAAAAATATTTTTAAAAATTGTAGTTCATTTTTTCCAGATAGTTAAATAGTCCTTTTCTTAGTTTCTGTTCCTTTTGCAAAGCTGGTTCTCTAGGCTTTCTTTCCATATCATTCAGCTTTACAGGAGGCAGTGGATCGATGGTTCTCATCATTGATGTTTCTATCTCTCTATCCCTCTCCCTTCTTTTCTGAAATCAATAAAAAAATATTTTTAAAAATTGTAGTTCATTTTTTCCAGATAGTTAAATAGTCCTTTTCTTAGTTTCTGTTCCTTTTGCAAAGCTGGTTCTCTAGGCTTTCTTTCCATATCATTCAGCTTTAAATTCCTTATTTGCTTCGTTTAAATAATTGGCTTCAGTTATTTATAACCAAAGAACACTGGCTGATCACCAATTTGGACACAACTGAGAGCTCCCTAAGGACAACATGATAGAGTTCTACACTGTATGAGCCCTTAGGAAGTATTTTCCAAATACATAGTTAGCACATAGTAGGCACTCAGAAAAGGTTGTAGACTCTAAGGGAAATGAACTAAAATAATCTAGGGCTGGTGGCACAGAGATCTACAAGACTGTCTTGCTCTGTCTTTTCATATTTAACAATAGGTTTTCAGAAAGCACTTTGGGAATTGGGATTATTAACTTTGTAAAAAGTAGATGGATGACTTAATAGGCCTCAATATGGCTAAAATGTCCATGCTGCCTCTAAGATCTATGACTCACTACAAATTAGAAACTCAGTTGAGAGCTCTTGTATAATCTCTCAACAGAGCTATGATGCATTAGTCTAAGTACACTACAAGTAAAAGAATGAAGCTAAAGAAGTCCCATCTACCTTGCAGAATAATGAGTTTTAAATATGTATTTTTCATTTTAATCACTTTTATTGATTCATGCTTTTAGTTTGTATTCATTTAAAAACAAAGTACATTAAATATATCCTCTTATTGCTCTATAAATGCACACAGTTCATTCTGTATATAAAAAGTAATAATAATGGTGCTAAAACACCAAGATGGTTATAAAAATGACATCCCATCTTCAAACACAGTATTGAACAGCCCAATTTAGAACAACCCAACAAGATACATAAAAGTTCCACATATGAAAAACATACAGTGTGTATCTCTACTTCAGTACTGTGCTTATACTTGATCTTTTTCAAAAACACAGTAGGGCTTTTTACTCCCTGAAAAGGGCTGACATGTGCAAAACAGTGCGAATTATAGCGTCATTGATTTCAATCTCATTACATTCAAGTCAGAATAAAATTTTCATTGTACAAAAGAGTAAGCTACATACTTTGAAAAAGACAAAGCAAAGCTAGAAACTAAAGCAGATTAGGGGGCAATCCCTTAAGAGTAGAAACCCTAATGTTACACTCAGTATGTACTGATTGAAAGCAAGAGCATTGCAAACAGCATGGTGGCTATCAGGCAGGCAACCCTGGCTTAAATAATCCGGCATGATCACTACTATATGACTGTGGTCTGGGCTACTTAAAGGAGCAGCCAGTTCTCCTCATACATGGGGGCTCCTTCACCTGAATTCCCTTTAAGGTCCTTGAAAGAAATCACTTGATGATAAAAAAAAAAAAACTGTCTCTGCACACCCCATCCCCACCCCCACTGCAACAGAATCATCTACATCACATTTATCTGAAAAGGAAAAAAATTCTCTGGCACTCGGAGTAGGTTTTGAAAGGGGCTTAGCCCCCTAGTTCTTTTCTCCTTTTCTGAAGCCAGATAAAGAAGCTGTAGAGCTTTACTTAAGAACATGCACAAAAATGGGGGGCGGGGTGCTTTATTCACAGAAAAGACTTGGAACCAGCTCGTTTCCAGGACGAGTCTCTGGGATTGGTGAAGGAGTGTATGTGGCAGAACTAGCGGATTTTGAGCAAAAGCAAACATGCTCAAAAGAAGAAAAGTATGCTTTTCTTAGTCCTTAAAGGAACTTACTCATAGCAAAGAGTACACAGACAAGGCCATGTTGTTACAAACACAGCTCTGCCCAGGCCAGTCAGGTTTTAAGCTGGGTCCCCACTGTGAGCCCAGTCCCCCATGGATTCAGTGAGGATACAAGTCATACTAATCTTTCTCTAACTAGGAAAAGAGAAAGAAAGACAGCACAAATGTACGACAATGCGGTACATCATCTGTAATGTTTTAAAGGCCAGCTCTTCTCTCTGCTAAGTGTCACTGAACTATAAACAGTGAAATTTATCACCTTGATAAAAAAACAACACACCACAACAACACTAAATTACCAAGCCACATGTTTCCATTATTTAAAAAAATAAAATAGAAGCCAGTGTTAAAAACTCACACTTTGAAAGAAAAATTTCACAATGGTACCTGGGAGCATCCTTTGCTCTGTTTCAGGTTTTCCTTTAGAAGGGGCAAGTCTAAAACATCCTTTAAAAACAAAAAGGAAAAATAAAAGACAAAAGCAGATAGAGACAGACTCATAGAGAAAGAGGCTGGCAGCTGGGAGGAAGGGAATTTGAGGGGTTGGGAGTGTGCAGGAATTAAGCAAAGAAAAGAAAAAAGAGAAAAACTCATGGACATGGACAACAGTGTGGTGACTGCGGGAGGAGGGGTTGTAGGAGAAATGGAAGAGGGTATGGGGAGATAAATGGTGATGGAAGGAGACTTGACTTGGAAGGGTGAACATACAATACAGTGGACAGATGATGTGTTATGGAATTGTGCACCTGAAACCTGTGTAATTTTGTTAACCAGTGTCACCCCAATAATTCAATTAAAAGGAAAAAATAAAACAAAAGTAATTAAGATCCTATCTGAACTGTTTGGGAGGTGAGGGTGGGTACTTAAGTGAGTGAATTTCCAGTGTTTATATAACATCCAAGGTCATACTCCATGAGAATGAGGCACAAAGGTATTCTACAATGTTGACATAAGTAGAAATAACAGCATCAAGTGTTTTAGGTACCAGTTTAAAAAACTAAGACTTTAGCCCTGACTGGTTTGGCTCAGTGGATAGAGCGTCGGACTGTGGACTGAAGGGTCTCAGGTTCGATTCCGGTCAAGGGCATGTACCTTGGTTGTGGGCACATCCCCAGTAGGGAGTGTGCAGGAGGCAGCTGATCAATGTTTCTAACTCTCTATCCCTCTCCCTTCCTATCTGTAAAAAAAATCAAGAAAATGTTTATACCTTTTGCAAAATTTAGACATCAAAGGAAGGAATAAAGATGTTTTAAAGAAAGCATTACACACAACCTGACCGTGAAAAACAAAAAGTAGGTCGTTAACTTCACAAGAGGAAGTACCATCAGTAAATATTCAGGTGACCAGATAAAATGCCACCAAAATATTGCAAAAGCCTTCCCAAATGCTTCTTTAAGTTCAATACATTATTTGGTAAATGCAATACAGATTGATTTTTGTGGGGGGGGGGTGTGTGTGTATGTGTTGGGGAAGAAAGTGTGTGTGTGTTGTGTGTGGTTTTGGTTTTCTTTTTTCTTTTTGGTTGATGGAGAACTTTTCCATTGAGTATAGAAAGAGAGAGGCTTTAAAAAGCACCTTGAGTGCTATGCCCTTTTACAAATATGTATAAATAAAGTTATGGAAGGCTATTTCTATCCTCGTTACTATGTTTACAAAGATCCACTCCCCCAAAAATGATGCAATAAACTAAGCCAAATAGGTCTTGTTTGACAATATCACATGCTCTAAGATCTAGGATTTAGGGATTAAAAATTATGCTATCATATGTAGATATATAAACACAGGGTTTTAATCCTTAAATGTATTACCACTGTAAAGACTTGAGAAATTCAGTCTCGTCCCATTACATCCAACTTACCACTGAAATTCTGGTTTTAAAGTAAAAAAAAAAGCAAGGCTCTTCCTGGCAACTATAACAAAGAAAAACCAGCAGTGAGTGACTGAGGGGAAAAAGGAATTGCTGAGATGAAACTATCACTGTAACTCCCAGCAAATGTCAATGCTATCCTTATCTTATACCTGTGATTCTGGAAGCTTTCATTGCTGCTCTCTGAGACTTGCTCCTGTAACTATATCTAAATGTTTTCTTCCCTCTCCAGTGCTGCGTCATGCTCTAGATGTGAAATTGCCCAGTTATTTGGGTGGGGAAGGCAGACAAGCTGCAGGAGGAAGGGGCGGAAATGTAATGGGACACTTCCAGTTCAATTTCTTCGAAGGAAAACACTATCTACAAGCGAAATGTCCAGAGCTCTGTGTATGTCACAAAATTTTTCCAACTTCTTTTTTATTTCAGCCAAAATATTCTGCCCCTAGAATTGAATTAGAATAAAAGAAAAAATTCACAAAAAGGCAGCATGCCCAATCTAACAGGTCACAGATAGATATAAAACATTAAGTCGGGGTACATCGAAAATGAAGAAAAAGCCCTGGCCGGTTTGGCTCAGTAGACAGAGTGCCAGCCTGCAGACTGAAGGATCCAGGGTCAATTCCTGTCAAGGGCACAAGCCCAAGTTCAGGGCTCGATCCCCAGCAGGGGGCATGCAGGAGGTAGCCGATCAATGATTCTCTGTCGTCATTGGTATTTCCATCTCTCTCTCCCTCTCCCTTCCTATCTGAAACCAATAAAACTATATTGAAAAAAAAGAAAATGAGAAAAAATAAAAATACATATTAGAAGCTAGAGTGAATGGCAAGTACAAATAAAAGGTATACATCTACATTCTAAAGCTTTGGAATGTTTCCCAGTGTAGGGAGAAAAAAGCAGCTATCCATATCCACTATTCAGGAGTGTTGTATGTTGTATCTGTTGTTCCTAGATGATTTGTTGTTCCTAAATGTGTGTTTTTGTATATTTGTATGATATAATTTTTCTTAATTATAATTCTATGCTAAACAATTGGCTTTATATTTTCAACCAATAGCCAATAGTTTAACAAGTTATTATAAAATTAGGCAGAGATTAATGTAGTGATGTGTTTTTAAGGTGAGAGCAGTGACCAGAGAAAGTCTAAATTATCCCATGCTGATGGTACACTGTTAGGAAATATCTTAATAACATTTATTTAAATTGTATTACATTAATATAGGTATAGGATGTCAATTAAAGGCTGACTGTACTCTGCCTGGGTCAGACACCAGCAGAATAGTCTATGCCAGCGGTTCTCAACCTGTGGGTTGTGACCCCTTTGGCGGTCGAACGACCCTTTCACAGGGGCCGCCTAAGACCATCCTGCATATCAGATATTTATATTACGATTCATAATAGTAGCAACATTACAGTTATGAAGTAGCAATGAAATAATTTTATGGTTGGGTCACAACATGAGGAACTGTATTTAAAGGGCCAGAAGGTTGAGAACCACTGGTGCTATTCTGGGCACTGTGTTTTCAAAGAGGCAGCCATGAAATAAGACTGTTTCTAAGAGCAGAGTGGGCAGGAGGTTATCTGAAAAACATGCCACTGAAGGAAGCATTGAAGAAACTAGGAAATGTTTCAGTTGACAAGCAGCTCAAGATGAGTTTTTTAACAACTCAAGGATCATCATTTGAAAGAAGACTTACATTTACTCTATATAACTTCAGAATGCAAACCTGTATCCAGTGGGTGGAATAGATTTGACAAACAGTAAATAATCATTTAGTAGTGGAACCTACTCTGAGTATCTCATGGGCTTAGCAAGGATGGGGAATACAAAGATAAATACAGTTCCTGCCTTCCAGGAGAGCTATAAAATCTAAAACCAGGTGGACCCAATAAGGCTTCCAAGTTCTATAAAGATCAATTCTGAGCAGTGAGATTTAGAAAGCCTTTTGGGAGAAACTGGAATTTGGGTTATATTTTGAGAAATGAGAAGTAGAGATCAATTGGGGGAAGGGCTCCTTCAAAAAACAGGGAGGAGCTTGAGCAATGACAGAGAAATGGAAAGTACTAGTAAAAGCCTACTTGAGCAATAGTGAGGAGCTGATGATGGTTCAAGTAGAGTCAGCAGGTCATGGAGTACAAAATGACATAACCAGGGCAAAAAAGAGGGAGGTTACAGTGGAGAGGGACCACAAGGTTGCACTTACTTCTGGACAGCCATAAAGATTTTTTAAGCAGAGGAGGGATAATGTTGATCATCATCATTAGAGAACTTTGGGGTGGTCTGAAAAAATAACTAAAGAGAGCCATCGAAGGCAACTCTCCAACATCCAAACGCCTTTTATTGGGCCCCCCAGAATTAACTTCTCATCATCTGTCTTTTCTCAGATTGTTCCCTTCATCTTTTCCAATAAAAGCCTGTTGTTCCCAGAGGTCACTGCTTCCCTGTGGGATTTTCTGCTAGAGCGCTGACACCAGTGGATCTGGAGAAGGTATCTTCCTTGAGTCTCTTTTAGTATTGAGGTATAATAGACATATTATTAGCTTCAGTTGTACATAGCAATTTGATAATTGTGTATATGGAGAAATAATCACCACCACAATAAATCTAGTTAGCATCTTTCACCATACAGAGTTACAATTTCTTTTTCTTATGATGAGAACTTAGATTTCCTTGAGTCTTAATGCCACTTCAGACCATTGTTCTTCCTTCTTCCCTAAACACCCCCAGCTTTAAATCTCAGGTTGTTATATTTTATCACCTTCTATTCCTCATGACTGCATTCACCTGCTGCCTCCCAGGTCATGCTTCCACATTTCTTAATGAGGTTAACTCCTGGCTTATTATCACTCTCCCCAAAACTATTCAATTATTGAAAATTTCAATATCTATATAGACAATGCTTTCTAAACCCTGGCCTCTCAGTCCTGAGAATTCTTTACTCCAATGATCTTGCCTTATTATAGTAACTCATTTCATATCCTAGTCTAGACTTGCTTATTGCTAATAATAGCACCCTCCTCCATAACATCAGTGTCATGAGTGCCCTCTCTTATCACGTCCTCTTATCTTTCCAGTTCTTCTTCCCACTACCCGACCTCAACACCCTTTCAAATCTCTCAGACCTCCAACCAATTGATTCTATCAGCTTTCCATTGTTCCTCACCCCCTTGATGTCTTGACTTAACTCTTTACAAAGCTTTACATCACATAATCAATTATTATAATCATTGCCTCTCATGAACCTGTGAATCCCAATCACTCTTTTCCTAATTCTTTGGCAAAATGCAGCCCTGACTAAATCTAACCCCCCATCTATTCTACGTCTTCACTCATGTGGCTAAACAAGATTAAAGCAAAACACAACTATGGTGACTCCTCCTACTTTAATCATAACCATAAATCTACAACAGCCCTCGAATGTGACTGGCAATCATATTTCTTGTTTATCATACCATCATATCATCCTAACATACAGATTCCCCTCCACCTCTCCCTCTTTCTCTGCCTCTCCCTCCTTGGCTCCATTCTCATTTTCAGCCATAACCTTGCTTCCCACATTACAGATAAAACTGACAGTGGGAAAAGAACTTCTCATCACACTGACAACATACACATATTGTCCCTTCCCATCTGTTATCACAAATAAACTATTCATGATTGTATTGTGCGCTACTCTCATCTCTCTCACCGATGCTCACATCATGAATTCTCCCCTCTTTCCAACATCATGAATTATCTACTAAACAGTTGCTATTTTGAAAAGAAACTCTCCCTTGACCTTATTTCTCCTCCAGCTTCTTCCCTATTTTTTCACTGCCACAGCAAACTGCTCAAAAAAGTTGTCTGTATTTAGAGTATTCAATTTATACCCTCCCATGCTCCTTTAAATCTACATTAATCAGTATTTCATACCCACCACTTCACCAAAACTTCTCTTATTAAAATCACCATTGATCTTCACTTTACTAAAATCAATGGCCAATTCTTAGCATTGGACTTACTTGACTTTTAGCAATATTTAACCGAGATAATCACCACTCCTCTCTTCTTGATAAACTTTCTTGACTTATCTTTCAAGACACATAATTTCTGGCTTCTTTCCATCCTTGCTGGGCATTCTGTCTTGGTCTTCTTTCCTGCTAATTCATGTTCTCTTTTACCTTACTATTGGAGTGCCCCAGATTTCAGCTCTTAATCCTCCCCCCTGCCCCATCTTTACCTCTTTCTTTTGTCATCTCTTTTCATCTCAATGCTTCAAAGACCATTTATATGTCAACAACAGTCAATTTTAGATCTCCCTCCAAGACCAATCACTCAAACTCCAGACATGTTTATCCCACCACTTACATGATCTTGCCAGTTTTTAATATTATCAGGTTCACAATCAGACTTCTGATCTTGGCCCTACTTCTGACTTAAAATCCACCAAATCTGTTTCTCCTACAGCTTCTCCATTGGATATCAATCAAATATATTCAGATAAAAAACCTTGGAGTCATCCTTAGAACTCCTTTCTCTCTTACCCAACATTCAGTCCATTGGGAAATCCTGTTAGCCCATCTTGAAAATACTTCCAAAATCCAAATCCTCACCACCACTTCTGCACCACCACCCTACTCCTACCCCTAATGATGAGAGCTACCATCATCCCTTGACTAGATTGTTATGGTGGCCTCCCATGTGACCTTTCTCCTTTCACCCTCTATCTATATAGTCTATACTCAAACAGTAGCCAAAGTGATCCTTGTAAAATATAAGTCAGATCATAGGATTCTTCTCTTGACTAGATTGTTATGGTGGCCTCCTATTTGACCTTTCTCCTTTCACACTCTCTATCTATATAGTGTATTCTCAAACAGTAGCCAAAGTGATACTTGTAAAATATAAGTCAGATCATAGGATTCTTTTTCTCCAAACTCTGAAAGTGCTCTGATTTCACACAGGATTCAAAGTCCCTACCGTGGACTATAAGGCCCTGCCCAATCTGTTCCCACTGGCCTCTCTAGGCTGATGTTTTCCCCTCACTTTAGGCTCAGGCCCTCTGTGCTGATCTTCAAACTTCTAGATTCATCGCTATCCTAGGCTCTATCCACTGACTAGCCCGCTGCTGTAATGAACTTGCCCATTTACATGGCTCTCTTGGCTCCTTCTAGTCTTTTTTAATCCTCACCTGAAGATATGTTTTTTATTGGTTTTTAGAGAGAAAGGGAGAGAGAGAAACATTGATGTAAGGAAGAAACATCAATTAGTTGCCTTCTCTCTGTGCCCCGACTGGGGATTGAACCCACAACCTAAGTATGTACCCTGACCAGGAATCAAACCCATAACCTTTTGGTGTATGGGAGGACACTCCAACAACTGAACCACCTAGCCAGGGTGCTCCTTCTAGTCTTTGATTGCACATCTCCTCCACGAAGTGGCCTACCCTGACCACCTTATTTAAAATTTCAATAAGCAATCCTACTACCTGATTCCCCTACTTTTCCTTTTACCCATAATACTTATTATCTTCCTAAACACTATATAATTTACCTATCAGATTCTCTGAGGTCAGGGACCTTTGTTTATTTCATTGCTGTATCACAAGTACTTGAAGGATAGGCCTTCAACAAATATTTGTTGAAAGAAAGGCAGGTAGAACAATTTAGAAAACTACTATAATTTGTCAGTGATAACACAATAAAGCTGGAAAAATTTGTTTATAAAAAAAACTATTGTAATAATCTGAAAAATAGTTAATGATGGTTCAGTTCAGTCTTACCCTACTCATATTTATTGGAGATACAATATATATATAATCCAGACTTCTCATCCTTGAAAACCTTATGGTGGAGAGACAGGTAATTTAAAAAATGTTAAAATATAATGTGGCAAAAGCAAGGCATCCTAGAGAGAGCAGCATGAGCAAATGTTGGGAGACATGAAATTGTACCAGGTGTTTGAAGAGCTGAATGCAAGTCAGTCTGATTAGATGTCTGATTAATCTGATTAATGGTCTAGTTAATGTGCCAACTTGTCTAGACTACAGTCCCCAATTACTCAATGAACACTAGGTATTGCTGTGCTGTGATAGAAATCTGAAATCAGTTGAAATTAACTTAGGAAGATTATCCTAGGGAATCTGAACAGAACTGATCCAATCACCTGAAAGGCCTTGAAAGCAGAGCTGAGGCCTCCCTGAAAAAGAAGAAATTCCACTTGTGGACAGCAGCTTCATCTGCACCCAAGAGTTCCAGTCTGCCCTTCCTGACAGCCTGCTCTATGGATTTCAGACTTGCCTTGACAGAACTCACAATCATGAAAGCCAATTCCTTGTAATAAATCTCTAGTATGTATCTTTCACTGGTTCTGATTTTCTGGTTGAATCCTGACTGATACACCAGCATATAAAGTTTAAGGCAGAGGTAGGCAAAAATGAAGGATGAGAAGCCATAGAGGCTAAATCATGAAGGGCACTTGTTTTCAACATGCTAAGAGGTTTAAACTTTACCCTACAGACAGCAGGACAAGCAAGGTGAATGACATGGTCAGGGTTGAGATGAACTATTCTAGATTTAGTGTAAAGGACCTACTGGGATGGGATGTAAGAAGAAGAGAGAGATGATGGAAATGGGAAAACCGGGAAAGTTGTATGCCAAAGAACTAACAGAAGAACCAAGAAAGAAGACTGTTGGGGGAGCCAGGGAACATGGTTTTGGGAAGGAGTGGTGGTCCATTCTGGTCTGGTGCATCAGAAGAGTCTATCACTTGGCATACTGGGCCTATAAGAGGTCACGAAGGGCCTCAAGAGAAGATGTGGAGGAGCTAGAAACCAGGTAGTGGTAGGTTGAAGAGTGGCTTGGAGGGAGGGAGAAGAGGAAATGGTGTAGATTATTCTTTGCCTTAGAAGATGTTTGGCTTAGAAAGGAGAAGGAAAACTTCAAGAGAGATGGTAAATGAAAGAGAAAGTGGGAACAGAATATGATAGGAATGGGAGAGCTTAAGCCTATTTAATAACCCGAGGAGAAAGAACCAGCAGTAAGGGAGGAAGAAAAAGAGAATGAGAGGACACATTCTCCTGAGCAAGGTTCAAGAGAGGAGGGGTGGCCAAGGGCACAGGTGAAGGCTTATTCAATATCATTGGGAAGACCTTCATCTCCTAAAAATGTAGGAAAGATGGAAAGGATGGGAGTAAAGAGAGATACATTTGGAGAGAGAGAGAGAGAGAGAGAGAGAGAAAGAGAAAGAGAGAATGGCATGACATGGCTAGAGATGGAGGCTTGGCTTTAGTTGGGGCTTGGTGGCCACCTGCCCAGACAATACACAGAAGAATCAGATAGACAGTACAGTTGCCTTGTTCAGTGATTTTTCCTCAGCATCCAAGACAATGCCTGGTATATGGCAGGCATTCAATAAATTGGTTGAATGAATACCTAAATGAGCCTCTCATTCAAACAAGCAAATAAAACCTTTTTTGTAAAAAACTACTTGCTTTGATATTGACTCATTTTAACCTTTTTCACTTGTTAAAATGCTTCCAAGAGCCTTGAAACATAATATAATCCCAATCTTCTGCCTTACTCTTAGGAGGTTATAGGCAAGTCAAACCAGGTATCTTGGGCTTCAACATGGGCATTCTCAGGTTGACCTTCTCCCTGGCCTATCCTAGAATAAATTATGAAGAAAATGGCCAAATCCTCTTTTGTTTTAGTGTATAATAAGCTTTTTTGAACTAAGCAAGTTTATTCACTTAGATCTTCATTTAGATTCTACCACTGTCGGCAGAACGTAGCCTTCACCTTTCTGACACATCAAGCTCTCTCTCTCCTCTTACTTGTCTTGTGACATTGAAGCGAAGAAAGGGACAGACACAAGATTCTTTTAAAAAGCAAACTTAATTGGAATTATAGCATAATTCAATAATGAAAATATAACACAGGCTGTTTTTGATTGCTGCTAACATGGGTCCCTGCTGCACTTTCCCCATGCCTTACCTGGGTGGAAGGCTTTGGTTTTCCCATTAGTGATTCCAGAAGAGCTTGCCTCCATTTTTATTGACCTTCTACTTGGTGGGAGTGAGGAATGCCTGACCACGGGCAGGCGACGTGACCTTGGGTGGCTTGCCACACTTCGCCGTTGATGGATTTGCAAACGCTTTTCAGCCCCATGAATAGATAAACTTAAACCTGGAATGAGAAATAGCACCATTATGTTGACTAAGTCAGTTCAGAAAGGCTAAAATGCCAGATTATTTTCTATCATGAAGTCCAGAGAGCATAAACAACTGAGCTTCAAATTCTTAAGGGATGCAAGTGATGCTAGAATTGTGATACCAATTGATTTTCACACTAACAATATTCACTGAACACCGTTTCTTTCAAAAGTGGATAACCTCAGATATCATGACAAGAGTTTTATGAATAGGGATAGTCAATTTACATTTTACCAATATTCCAATGAAGTCAAATATTAAAATGCTTTCCCAAATCCTGGAGAATATGCACATATTTGGCATGCTGCTGTCAGCGGCTATCAATAGTAAGAACTGTTGTTGGGATATCTGGAATTTCAATAAAAATCAAAGAACCTTCTCCAGGGGATTCATGTAGAGGCCAGAGTTGAAGACTAAATTCAGATTTATACCTCTGATAACCTTAGAATTATGTGTATTTCTAGAGCTATTTTATTTGGAAAAAATTCAAACATATCCAAAGCTAAAAATAACAGTATAATGAACCCTATGAAGCCATTACCCAGCTTTAATAAATATGAAGATTTTCCCATAAAGTTGAAAAAGGAAAGGATTTTTTCCAATCTTTTTTCATCTATATCACTCCCTTTGTTGATGGTTTGCTTTTAGGTGCCAGAATAGTTTGAAGGAAATTCCATACATTGTGTCAATCTCATCAAAAACAATATGAATTGCACCAATTTACACAGATTATGTCAATATGGATCGCATGTACTGATACATATAAAATATATCAAATTCTGAGTTCAAAAGATGTTATTTAAAAAAAACACATTGATCAACATTGGAAGTGCTAAATTCTCAATTCATTAATCAAAAAATCGATAAAGAGAAAGAATTAAGCATTTGTCCTGCCTTTACTTTATTAACAACATTTCAAAGTAACCAAATAGTTAATAAGAGTAAGTTCTTCACTCTAGAATTCCAGCTAATAAATTACTGATGGAAAGAGAATTAGAAAATCATTTTAGAAGCCTCAATGAAATATGAAAGATGATTGATTTGTCCAAAGAAGTACTATGAGGATGGAACTGGAATACAAAGGCATGAATGACTGAATCCAGATCTGTTCTTTAAAAAAAAAAAAAAGCCAAGGAAAGGTGCCAGCCTTATTAATACCAACTAGCTAGGGGGATCTGGTCAGGAATCATGCTATTTGATAGGGGAAAGCTAAGCTTCACAAAACCACAGATTTTTTTTTTTTATTATTAAGAGGAAAATCTTTTGAAACTTGAAGGTAAGAATTTAAAGTTAGAAATTACTTTAGTGGTTAGCTAATTAATCTGGTGCCTTATACAGATGAGTAAACTAGGCCTGGCAGGGTAAAATTAGTAAATTTACATATTACCAGTAGAAGAAGGCTACAGTGAGAAGTCTACTAAAAACCCAGACGTGAGGGCAATAAAAAGCCTGCTCAGAGGTAAACTGTAAATCAGTAATAATGGGTCATGCAAGAAGTATAAAGAGTTACCTTAAATTTCTCAAAGGTGGGGGAAAAATATGACCCAAGTCAATTTGTAAATTCTAACAAATCTTTAAGAAAGGATGACTCAAATCAGAATGAGGTTTGGTCAGCATAAAGGAAGCATTAAGCCAGCGGTTCTCAACCTGTGGGTCGCGACCCCTTTGGCGGTCGAAGGACCCTTTCACAGGGGTCGCCTAAGACCATCCTGCATATCAGATATTTACATTACGATTCATAACAGTAGCAACATTACAGTTATGAAGTAGCAACACAAATAATTTTATGGTTGGGTCACAACATGAGGAACTGTATTTAAAGGGTCAGAAGATTGAGAACCACTGCATTAAATCAACCAAGAGCCGGGCCGTGTGGCTCAGTGGTTGAGTGTCGACCTATAAACCAGGAGGTCACAGTTGGATTCCTGGTCAGGTCACATGCCCTAGTTGCAGGCTTGATCCCCATTAGGGGGTATGCAGGAGGCAGCCGATCAATGATTCTCTCTCATCATTGATGTTTCTATTTCTCTCTCCCTCGCCCTTTCTCTGTCTCTAAAATCAATAAAAACACATACTAAAAAACAACCAACAAACAATGCAATAGAGACAAACTGGGCAGTGCCCATCCAGGCAACAGCCTCAGAGCTCGAGAATTCCAAATACACAGCCAGACTGTCCTGACACACAGTTTCACTCTCCTTTATCCCCCTACGTGCCCTCGCTCTGACAGTGCTCACCAGATAGCCTTCAGACTAGGACGTGGCCTCCAGTGCAGGGAGTAATGGTACTAGTGTTCCCGACTACCTGGCAGACAAAGTTTTCGGTGCAGCTAGCAGTCTGGGATCCTGGGCTTCTACACGTCTACTTCCCATGAACTGCTTATTATGTGTCTGGCCCCAAGATCTAGCTTCCAAGCTCACATGTTGTGAGCCTGAGCCTTGGTCTTGGGAAATTCACCCAGATTAGGCCTCCATGCTGGATGACCCACTGGGAGACAACCCGGCAGCCTTCCCTTCGCAATGCATGTCCTGCTCTATGTGTAGGTGCTGGGCAAGTGTGTCCTTAAGCTCCTGCTGTCTCTATGGGCAGGTCTAACACCACAGCATCAACCTGGTATTATTCCATTCCTCCGTGCTCCCGACCACCATTGGGTGCTCCACATTTCCACAGAGCTGCAAAATGAACGTCTGTAGACCCATCAAGATTCCAGAAGAAGGCAGACAGGTGACAGATGAAAGGTCTGGGAGAGATGTTTTAAGTCAACATCAGACAGTATGTGCAGCCTCAGTCTGAGAAAATGAAATAGGCTGCTCTCCCCAAAACATTTCTTCTTGTCCCTTTTGCAGAGGATTACTGGGTTGAAGGGACAAGGACTGTGAGTCAGTGCGGCACTTCTAGCTCTTATATAATTCCCCTCAAAGAAACACAAAATGACAAATGAGAATAAAAATTACACAGTGGAAATAAATGGCGTAGGTACTTGAAACTGTTGAATTCCATGTTTAATAAATATATAATAATGGAGATCCTGGGGATATGTTAAAAAAATCATGAGAATTACCAAGACAGGATGGATATGAGGAAAATGGGTATATTACAGGGGGATTTGGGAGGAACCCCTGATACCTGAGCAAATCCATTCAGGTACTCCAAGAATTAGGACTTCTCAGAGGTTCATATAAAGGGCCTGGCCCATCAGAGTATATACACTGGCCAAGTCCATGGAGGAGGGAGATGTATAAACAAACAGTACACAAGACATAACATACACTTCATGCATATGAAAGCATTAACACTTATAGAAAGTTCAGCAGTCACATCTTCAGAAATGAATTGTCAGCCAATAACTTGCATCATCCAATTTCTTCTTCATTTTAGGCACTGTGCTTAGATATCAATTATTATCACATTTATGCCATAGCACAACCCTAAAAGACAGAGAACTGGTATGTACATTTTACAGATGGAAAACCTGAGGCCCAAGAGGTGAAGTTACTGGTCCAAGGTCATACAAGTGATAACTGGAATTTTAACCCCACTCCTTTCCATTTTACCATGTAGCCTAATGAATTAAATAGCAAAACACAGACTGATTGTTTTAAGTCTGTAGTGGTTCTGAATAATTTATCAAAGTAGGGTTGGATGGTATATCATGTGTCAAGAAAGGTTTGGAAGGTATAGTATTCTGGCACTCCTTGGACCCAAACTCTTACAGAGCTATTATTCCCACCACCACCCTTTGCATCATGCTGAAGTGTCCTCTGGATTCTTGACCAGCTATTAAAGTCCTTCAGCAGCTGAAATCTTCACCTGGAAGTCCTTCCAGTTCCTCTGGCCCACAGTTAACAACCAGTTAATTAAAATTAACCCTTATCACCTTATCACTCAACGCCCTTGTACAGTCATCATTCGCCTGCCAGTACACGGATGTCCCATTTCTCCAACTAGCTCCAGAGTCTCTAAGGGCAAGGATCATATTGTATATATCTCTGATTCCTTCCTTGGCTCTGAATGAAGTATATTCATTACAGAGTTGTGGGGTGACAGTCCCCCTTCTGCCCCTTCTCCCCTGCATGTGACATTCTACGTGAAACAAAGACTCCTTGGGCACAGGCAGAGCACAAGGCCAAGAGCCAGTCAAGGAAAGACACTGCGCATGTTTACCTCTGCAACAAAAATTGAATGCAATACTTCCTGTTTCACTGCTCCCTTGTCATCTTTCCTAGGTTCCTTGGGGCCAGACTTGGCTCCCTCACTGGGTGTCAGCAGGCAACTTTCTCTCCAACTCAGCTGGGAAGATGGAGCCCAGGTAACATAAAGATCCTAATCTTCCCTCCATTCTACCTCAAAACATCTTCTTGAGACCTATCATCTACCTTACATGATAAAAAGATCTGAAGTCACACCTTTAGGGAGGAGAAGAGGGAAGTACAGTGTGTGGTTAAAATGTGGGTGCTGGAGCCAGTTTCTGGGTTTACATCTTGGTCACTCCATTTATCACCTGTTTTTCCTAGAGTAAGTTATTGAATCTTTTTGTGCCTCCATTTCCTCACCTATACAATGGGATAACCACAGCTTATATCTCAGAAAATTGTAAGAAGGAATTAATACCTCTCAAGTTCTTATGGCAGTGCCTGGAACACAGAGCTGCTTGGGTGACAAGTTAGCTGTCACCTTTAGCTTCTATCACATCAATGACAACTTCCACTCACTCTTCATTCTCACACCCCTTAGATTCTAGCATTTAGCATGATTACCTCTGCTGTCTGTCTTTTTTTAAAATATATTTTATTGATTTTGTTACAGAGAGGAAGGGAGAAGAATAGAGAGTTAGAAACATTGATGAGAGAAACATTGATCAGCTGCCTTCTGCACACCCCCTACTGGGGATGTGCCCGCAACCAAGCTACATGCCCTTGACCGGAATTGAACCTGGGACCCTTGAGTCTGCAGGCCGACGCTCTATCCACTGAGCCAAACTGGTCAGGACTCTGCTGTCTGTCTTAAAATTCTTTTTCTCTCTTGTTCCTAATGATGAGATATTAGTGTCCTAGGGCTGCTGTAAGAAGAAGTTACCACAACTCTGGTGGCTTGTAAAAACAAGTTTATTATCACAGCTTGGGGGCTAGAATTCTGAAATCAAGACGTTGAAGGGGCTGTATTTCCTCCTCCAGATGCTCTGGGGGCAAAGTGGGTTCCTTGTCTCTCAGCTTCTTGTAGGTGCCAGCATTCCATGCTGCTCTTTGCCTTATGACTATATCACTTCAATCTCTGTCTCCATAGTCATGTCACCTCCTCCTCTGGGTGTGTGTCTAAGCTCCCTCTGTCTCTCTCTTTTAGAAGGACCCTTGTGATGGCATTTAAGGCCCACTTGGATAATATTTCTCAAAATCTTTAACTTAATCCCATCTGCAAACTCGTCCAAATAAAGTCACATTCACGGGTTCTGAGGATTAGGACATGGACATATACTTGGGAGCCACTGTTAGCCTCACTCTGTGGGCATATCCCAAAGTCTTGGCTTTGGCCTTCCCTTTCTCTACATCCTCTCCCCATGTGCCTTCTGCACCCCATGTCTCCAGCGGTCATCTTTGTGTGGTCAACTCCAGAGGCATCCTGCTTTGCTCTGCCTCCTAAATTTCAAGCCCACTTTTCCTACTTGGTCTGAGTTTCCTCCTGAGAAATTCAATGAGTCCACAGAAACACAATACATAATTAATATTCTGATAACAGAAAACAAAGTTCATATTTATCTGAAGCTCCTCATATTTTTTCTTTCTGTCTCCAAAATTCTATGTAAAATGTTAGTATATTCCTCAATGGAATAAAATTTTTTGGTGCTCCTTCTTCTTGGCCCCTCCAAGGGGCGCCAGTTCTGGCTGCGCCGCACGGTAGAAACGTGCCTGGAAAAGTGACCTGCTTTCAACTGAATGTCACTCCTGTGATTCAGAAGAGCTCTGGGCCACAGGAACATTTGTCGTCCTGTCACTGTTTTACAACTCGCAGCAATAACGTCTATGGGTTGCATCACTCCCCTTGTCGTTTCTTAGTTAAATTACTTTTCAAATCACTGAAACACTGTTTTGAATGTCACTACCATGAGCCAAACATAAGACTCACCCATTCCCAATTAAGAAAAAAGTCATCTGTGGAATGGGGTATTTATTTCTAGCTTCCTCTTGTTGTCAGCTCTAGCTACAAAGTGAAGGACAAATCCAGCACTTTTTCTTCCTAAAACAGTAAGAGAAAGGAGGTGAAAATTCTCCTGGCTACTCTCAGATCTGATTTACTTTTCCAATCCTTCTGGAGCTTTTCTACTATCCTTTCTTATTTGACTCAAAAACATTTTTTAAAAGAATAGATATTTTATTGATTTCAGAGAGGAAGAGAGAGGGGCACTGGGGATCAAGCCCACAACCCAGGCACATGCCTTGACAGGTTCATAGGTCCACAGTCAACCACTGTGCCACACTGGCTGGGCTGGTTCAAAAACATTTTATAAAATATTTATAAAGTAGGCTGATAGCCTCCCATATCCTAGGGAGAAAAAAAGACTCAAACGAACACATAGGAATGCACATAGTAAGTGTGTAACCCACCTGTCATTAGCTGAGGTGTGTTCCCAGTAGAGGGGGCAGGATTTGTGCCATCTCAGTCAGGTGAGCTCAGGTGGACCCAGAGCTAAGAGATTCTGAGGAGCTTTAAGTCTCAGAAAAGGCGGGTAAGAGAGCCTGGCTGAGTTGCAGGGCGCAGTCACAGACGCAGAGATCTCCCCTCTGGAGGCCTGAGGCTGGAGCACTGCTTAGTCTCAGCAGGCCCCATGACAGCATCTGCTACCACCCAACCTTCCTTGTGTGCACGGTGCCTCCCACTGTTCAATCTTCCTGCACTGTGCCATTACACAGATCTGGCAACACCAACACAACAAAACCAGGAAGAATTTCCTGCCAAGTCCCTGTTATTTGTAATGTTGTGACAGTTGTTTGTCTAAAGCCACATTGGCAGCCAAGCACTTTGAAAAGAGACCAAAACTGCTAGATAGGACTAGATATCAGATTACCCAGATTTCACTTTTGGCTCAATGTCTGTATGAAGAGTTTACAGAATTCCAAAGAACAAGAGCCTGTAAGATTTTTTTAACCAGCATGATTTGATTTCAAATAAAGTGCTGGAGATCAGTTTCCGGGCATTTTCTAGATTCTTTATAGACTTTTTGTAACTTCTTTCTCTCCCACAACTGGGGCTGGTTTAGAGTCTCTTTTTGCCCCTGCTATGGAATTCTACTAGAAGGACTGCATTTCAGGAAACCATAGTGAGTCACTGGATTACTGTCCCCAGATTTCCTACCTTTTCTCCGCTATGTGACCCATTAATACTTCCAAGTAAAGAGAGAAGATATATTCCCTCCATTGACTTGGGCTTGGTCATCATGACTTGCTTTGACCACGGGGATGCTAGCGGATGAACGTGGAGATGTGAAATGTGCTTGTATGGTTTCGGCTGGGTCTCTGGTGCTTCTGCCATCACCATGGAAAACACATGCTCCAAGCAGCCATAGACCCAAAATGAGACACACAGAACAGCCTCAAATCTGACCTGCAGCCCTGAGCCACACCCCACTCACCCCACCAAGATCGTTCAAACACCAACTGCTCAAAAACTCCTGAACAGAAGAGGTAAAGGTCTCAGGATCTGACCTACTGAGATTTGGGGTTGTTGGTACACAGCAGAGGACTGACAAACACAGCCCCAGTAACAGTCTTCATAAAGTGGAATGAATGGTACTAATGGTTACAGTTTGGTCATAAGTGGTAAGTTCACAAATAAAACCACCCTCCTTCTTGCCTGAAATGCTCTCCTTCAGACCCCAAATTCAACACATTCTTCTAGAATCAACTCATTCATTGCCCTTCTGAAGAAGCCCCACCATTCCCAACCTCCTACCCAGCCCCTCACCTGCACTGCCCTATGCTGACAAGTCCCTTCCCTGCACTCTGTTAGCACAAAGCTATCCACCTGCATTGTAATTGTCTGCATATCTGTCCCCTGAATTAGGGACTGGACTGAGACTGTGTCTCCACCCCCTGTGCCCTGGGAAGCAGACTCCTGTGCACTGCATCACCAGGCTCCCTCATGGGCTTCCAGGTACCTCAGCCACTGGGAGGCACCAGCAGAGGCTGGAGAGTAGGAGGAGTGTGTTACTTCCTCCCTGCTCCCTCCCTGCTGTCTACTCCTGTGGGGTGGCCCCTCTGCCACAGCTCCCTCTCTAGTAGGTCAACATTATCTTTGTTTCTTTAGACAGAGCAAAGACTCTCCACTGTTGTTAGACGCTGCTTCACCATCTCCTTCATTTCCTTAACCTTTGCAACATAAAATCTCCTTTTATTGACATCTGCTCATTTCCTGGAATTGTGTTTCTACCTGAACCTTGATTATCAGAGTCTTCGAATTCCATCTCTTTCAATTTTAACAGATAATGGCTCTACATCCTCATAAATCAACAACATCACTGAAAATTCCTTGGAAGGCTCCCAGGAACATCATGTTTGTTAACTTTTACCTTTATTCCCCAAGACTTTCTCATTTTGTGTTAGTTGGGGTCATCTTCTCCTTCTCCCCCCCCCCCCCACTCCCACTACTCTGAAGGCTAACCTAACTTTACCTTATCCTGTGATATTTAACTCATCCTGAGCCTTTACATTGCCACTCAGGGAAATAGAACAGCTATGGACTCAGGAAAGCTTAGGGGTTTTCCTTGTGTTCTGTGGACTTGGGCACAATGTACCCCCCCACCCCCGTTCAGACATACAAAAGATATAAAACTTACCATATGATAACAGTATACAAGGTGGGGGGAAAGTAGGTCTACAGTTGTGATTATGCAAAACAATTTATTCTTGTATTATTAATTTATTAATTGTAGTATTATTTTCCATACAAACAACTGGAAACCTGTCTTGTCATAGGTGACAGTGAAGGGTGTGAACAAGATGAAAGTAGGCAATTGCAAGTATATAGTTTAAACTTAATACCTTGGGAAGGAGTTCTTTTTGAGATCTTCAATTGTTTATTGATTAATCCATTCAACAAACATTTGTTAAGCACTAAGGATTCAGAGAGTAAAGGGCACAAAGAAGGTGGTATTGCCTCTAAGCCTGGGCTGCTGAGTAAGACTCTAACAGACAGAGATGGAGAGAAAGAGCATTCCTGGCAGCAAAGGCACAGGGTATGAAAGCATGAGAAAACAGAGCGAACTGAGAAGAGGAAGAGGTGTCCAGTGTCAAACATGCTTAAGGTGTCTGAGCAGTAACATTGGCTATTCAGACTATAAGTAATGATAATGACAACCTACTTCTGTATGGAATTTAAAATTTGTAGAAAACTTCTGAATGCTACACTAACAGCATCTTCAGGTTAAGGCTATGGGGAGTCCCTGACATTATGTGAACAAGACTGGGGGTGGAGGGGTTGGACATCATCAGAGCAGGAACTTAAGAAGACTGTTTTACTTTAACTGGGGCAATAGATTGAGGCAAGAATAAAAGTAGAGTCTGTAGAATTTGATAGCCTTTTTTATGTTTAAAGGTGACAGGAAAGAATCAACATTGATTTTGGATCTGAAGATTAAAAAGGAATAAGAACATGAATAGGATATTTTGGTTTGGCTTCCCATATGCTTGGTCTCTGGCTTCCCTGAGACATCCAAATAAAATGTTCACCAAGCACTGCCAAAAACGGAGGTGTGGTGTTTGGAAATGTTTCTGGCTGGAGTTCTTTAACTGGAGATTAATGCTCAAACTCTGAGAAAGGCTTGTAATTTCTGAAGAAAAGAGGTCACAGATAAAACCTGCGGGAACATCTACAAAGAGAGTAACCAAAATAACAGCAACAAGGCAGTTAGCATCCCTTGAGGGTGCACTATGTGACAGGCATTGTTCTCAAAGTGGTAAGTATATTAACTCATTTAATCATCACATTAATCATATGTGGTACATGCACATTCTTTATCATCATTTTACAGATGAGAAAA
Organism: Myotis davidii; assembly: GCF_000327345.1. Classification (NCBI taxonomy): domain Eukaryota; kingdom Metazoa; phylum Chordata; class Mammalia; order Chiroptera; family Vespertilionidae; genus Myotis; species Myotis davidii. Next base: position 6,339,164 of record NW_006294778.1, read on the forward strand.
TTATGGTACTGAGATAGTGAGTAACTGGCAAAGGTCACAGCCAGTATCTGAACCTAGGCAGCCTACACAGCCAACCTACAAGTCCTGGTTAGCCTACTCAGCAGTATTGCTCTCAGCAGAAGGTAGTGAACAGGACTGCATGCTGAGGAAGGCTGAAAAGTTAAGAACTGAGAAGAGAAAGGTTTTAAGTCAGTGGTTCTCAACCTTCCTAATGCCGCGGCCCTTTAATACAGTTCCTCATGTTGTGGTGACCCCCAACCATAAAATTATTTTCGTTGCTACTTCATAACTGTAATTTTGCTACTGTTATGAATCGAATATGCAGGATGTATTTTCATTGTTACAAATTGAACATAATTAAAGCATAGTGATTAATGACAAAGACAATATGTAATTATATGTGTGTTTTCCGATGGTCTTAGGTGACCCCTGTGAAAGCGTCATTTGACCCCCAAAGGGGTCATGACCCACAGGTTGAGAACCACTGTTTTAAGTGAACTGAGACACAAGAAGCTGGAGAGTGAAAAGATGAGGCAATGAGCACAAGAAGCACAGATAGTGAATCAAAAACACACAATTGTGGACCTATGGTAGATAGAATGAGGGCTCCCCAAAGATGTTCACGCCTTAAACTCTGGAACCTGTAAATATGTTACCTCACATGGCAAAAGGGGTTTTGCATATTTGATTAAGGACTCTGAGAGGGAGACATTATCCTGGATTACCCAGGGGGAACCAATCTAATCACACAAGTCCTTAAAAGGAGATAACTTTTATACACACACACACAACTCACTCACTCTCTCTCTCTCTCTCTCTCTCTGTCACTGGATTACCATGCAGCAATAAAAAAGAATGAAATCTTGCCATTTGCAACAATACGGATGGTGAAGGTATCATGCAAAGTGAAATAAGTCAGACAGAGAGACAAATACCATATGCTTTCACTTTAGGTGAAATCTAATACAACAAAACAAATGAAGAAAAAAAAACAAAGCAAAAACAGATTCATAGGAAAAGAGACTTAAAGAGATGGTGCTAGAGAGGAGGAGGAGGAGGAGGAGAGAGTCGTGAAAAAGGTAAAGGGGCCTATAGTGAGCAATACTGTGATAAATTTGCATCATGACAGATCGTTAAAATTAGTGATCACACTGCCAGCTATAAAAATGTTGAATCATTATATTGCACATCTAAAGTAATATAATAAAATATTGTATACCAACTATACTTAAATTTAAAAAGAAATCCAAAATGATAACTTAAAACAGGCAGACAACCTTTTGTGGCTGGAGTCAGAGGGATGCTATTGTGGGCTCAGGGAAGGGACCACGAAGAAAGGAATGTGGCAGCGCTAGAAGGTGGAAAATGCAAGGAAACAGATGCTCCCCTAGGGCCTCCAGAAAGAAAACAACAACAGCCCTGCAAACAATTTTATTTTAGCCCAGGAAGACTGAAGCTCTAACTTCCTAACTCTAAGATAACAATTTTGTGTCATTACAAGCCACTAAATGTGTGGCAATTTGTTACCACAGCAATGGAACACTAATTCAAGTCCCTAAATCTCCTTAATATGATCAATATTTTTTTAATCTCTACCCAAGGACATGCTTAGAGAGAGAAGGGGAGGGAGAAAAAAGAAAGGGAAGAAGGGAGGGAAGGAGGGAGGGAGGGAAGGAGGGAGACCATTGATCAGTTGCCTTCTGTATGTGCCCCGACTGGGGATTGAACCCTCAAGCCAGGTATGTGCCCTGCCCAGGAATTGAAGTGGCAACCTGTCAGTGCACAGGACAATGCTCAACCTGCTGAGCCACGCTGGCCAGGCTGATGAATATTCTTGATAATGATTCTCAGCGCTGGTCCACTGGTCTGTCCCACGCACATGCGCACTACAGTGGGCCAGCACAGCCTCCTGAATGCTCAAGGCAACGTACTGAGGGGCCAGTGAATGAGACAGATGGCAAAGCTGGCCCTCTCTGAATTTCCTTAATCAATATTTAATTTAACTGACCACAATACAAATGTTAACTCAGAGAAGTCTAAAAATGTATCAAAACAAATTCCAAAATACAACCTACTAATTATTTAGACTACAGCTTTATGCTAAAATGGTACAATTAGATTTTTAGCCATACAGTGTACTTCTACAGACACTCAGTTTAACAAGTGTTTGAAAAATGGGGGCAAAAATGTCATTAAATTACATGGACTTTGAAATGTCTCTTTTTAATCAAATCCACAGTGATTATTTCAAAGGAACAATAAAGGCTATTTATGTCATCTGCGTTATCAAGTTGATCTTGACTAATTTCAGAGCTAACAATTAAATTTCTCTACAATTAATAATGAATGAAAATCCCTCTGTTAAGATCCCCTTAAAATGCCTTTATTTTTTATAAAATTATATTCCATTTTTCTTAAATACGTGTTTATTTACTAGTAGAATTGACCTACTTTGCAAAATTATTTAGCAAAAGGATCTGAGATAACTTAAAGCAAGGCATATATTCACACATTTTCATCCTATATGATCTTTGAAAACTTGTTTAGTCCGCACCGTCCTAAAATCACATTTCAATATATTGAGTCAAATGGCTGGATCGTGTATGCACCACTTCATAGCAATGTAAATATTGCAAGCCTTAGCTAACCACAATTTGCAAGTACCTTGCTCAGTAGATGTGGGATGATATCAATAGGAGGTGAAGTGAAAATAAGCATGGCATTAATATTGTTTAAAAACCTATGCCTCTGAAGGCTATTGATTCCAAAATTCACTGCCATTAAATATCTGCTGCAGTGGCTGATCTTTCTCTGATATTAGGAATCAGCAAGTCATGGCTCATGGGCCACATCGGGCCCACACCTGTTTCTGTAAATAGTTTTACTGGAACATGGCCACATTCATTTGTTTACGTATGGTCTATGGCTGTTTCTGCACTGTAATGATAGAGTTATGTCATTGTGACAAAATTTCTGTGAGCCTCAAAGCTAAAAATATTTACTGGCCCTTTACAGAAGAAGTTTGCTTAGGTCAATATTGCTAAGGTATTTGGAAAACATTGGTCAGGTGTTGTGACCAACTGAAGCCCCCCCTCTCTCAATTGTTTTACAGTTTATATTTGTTGTTTGAAATCTCTAACCTTAACGGCTTCAAATTTCATAGACTTTTGTACTTAACCTCCTCTCGTTTTATTTGGTAAGGTATGGCAAAATACCTATGTAACTTTTCATAAACTAATGTGGTAGTTAGGGGCACATTTTGGGGGGTTGTAGGTAACAATGGGGAAGTGTATAAACAGAGCTCCAATAGACCACAGAAAGGCTCACATGGTCTAGTGGGTAGGTATAATAATAATACTATACTGAAAATAAAATAATTTTCTTATGTTGTTCATGGAGACCAAAGTGAACTGGGCATAGTGGCCATAATAGCTCACACTGAAGCACCCCAGCTGATGCCTGACAGTCTGATTTCTAGTCTGCCTTCATCTAGGTGTTGACTGCAATCCTCCCCTTTGAGACACTGACAGGTCTTGGCGCACCATAAACTACTAAGAGTCACTGAGAACAAAGCTGGTGATTTGAACAATCACAAAGATTTCATAGACTGAGAAACTTGGCCGGACTGATTCACAAGGTTCATCTCCTACACAAGGCCAATCTCGTAAGACTGAGAGACAAGGCTATTTTCTCTAATGAAAAGACCAACACAGAGAGTAAAGAAAAATGAAGAAACAATAGAATATGTTCCAAACAAAAGAACAAGATAAATCTCTAAAATTGAAACAGAGATAAGACATTTATCCAATAGAGAGTTCAAAATAATTGTCATAAAGATGTTCATGGAGGTCAAGAGAGTAATACAGAAACAAAATGATCATTTCAACAAAGATACAGAAAATATTAAAAAGTACCAAACAGAAATTGTAGAGCAAAAGAATACAATACCTAAACTGAAAAATTCAGTAGAGGGGTTTCACAGCAATTAGATAAAAGAGAAAAAACAGCTCTTAGTTATATTTATTCTGATTTGTGTTATTTCCTTCCTTCTGCTAACTTTGGGATTTTTAAATTTCTTTGAATAAACTTTCTGTCTTTTTCTCTCTCTATTCTCCTTCTGGGACTCCTATAATGTATTTATCGGTCCCTTTGATGGTATCACATATGTCCCTTAAGCTGTCTTTCTTCTTCTTCTTTTTTTTTTCTTCAATCTTCTTGTTGCTCCTCTAATTGGAAGAATTCTACTACCTTTTATTTAAATTCATACAATAAAATAACTGCCAGCTAGGGAGCAGCACTTGTCAGGAAAACTCTTCCAAAGTTGACAACAGACTATTATGTAACTTGTGTTATCCTATTGCTTTAGGGAAAAGTTATTTTTTATATGAGACAGTCAACTCAGTTCTACCTTGATTCAAAGTGGTTGATTCTGATTTGGTTGATTAGGAACAATTTTTAAATGGCAACACCTTTGGATATTTACACATAAGTGGGACCCACCGCCACCACCACTTAGTATCTGATCAGGAAATGGAACAAACTTCCCACTGGGTGTTGATATTTTCACCAAGAAGTGTCATCAGGTATGGAGGACAAAATGCATTGAGAAAGCAAAGATAAATTAGCACCTATCCAGTGCTCACCTTGAGTGGGACACAACATTGTGCATATATTTACCTCATTGAATTCATTGGACTGTAATTTCTTGGGGAGAAGACTGGGTCAGCTTTATCAATATCTCCTCAGCACCTTCCACACTGGTTGGCACATGATAGGTGCTCAATAAATGTTGAAGACTGTTCTGTAAGTCACGGGGCCAGTAGTCAGGAGAGCTGGTATTCAACTGCAATACGCTTCCCACCACATCAGCATAATCTTTAATGGACAAAATTGCTTTGTAATTCCAAAGGCCAGGATTCAGTGACAGCTGAGAAGCAGCATCTCTGGCTAATGCCAGGAAAAAGCTGAGATACATGTTCCAGTGTTACTCACTCACTTGCTCACCACTGGGGGAGGGAATAGAATAATGCAGAATCTACACCAATTAGAACAGCTCTGAAATATGACATAGTGCTCAAGTGCTTGGGGTCTGGGTTCAGAGAAGATTTATGTCTAAATTCTTCCAATTACTAGCTAATTATCTACTTCTCTGAAAGCCTTCTTTTCTTTGCCTTCAGGGCCCTACACTCTCAGGATGCTGGAAGGAGCCCATTGGGGTATCTTTCCAGTGATAAATTATCATGTGTGACCTCACTTAGGAGTCAAGCTAAGAGTGACCTTGGGATTTTTGTCTTTTTGTTCACTGGCACATAGTAGGTACTCAGTAAGTATTTATTATTTTTTAAAATATATATTTTATTGATTTTTTTACAGAGAGGAAGGGAGAGGGATAGAGAGTTAGAAACATCGATGAGAGAGAAACATCGATCAGCTGCCTCCTGCACACTCCCTACTGGTGATGTGCCCACAACCAAGGTACATGCCCTTGACCAGAATCGAACCTGGAACCCTTGAGTCTGCAGGCTGACGCTCTATCCACTGAGCCAAACCGGTTAGGGCGATTAAAACAATGATGGAAAGGACAGGCCCTTAGGCCTCAGAACAGAATATTCTTTCTTTCCTGTGGGAACCTCAAGGAAGTATTTAGATTATGATAATGGCAATTACTTTCAACGACATGTAGAAATTACATAGCTAAGTACTTTTTAGATAGCCAATGTGTCCCATTTTTATAAAATTATAGCTGCTTGAATATAAGTCAAAGTGCAAATGAGGTCATTTTTGCGTCTTCCTCCTATCAACACACACATTAACAAGGCTTCTATGGTAACATTAATTCATTAAAGCTGAAAAAGTAGCTAAACTAGACTTACATTTCTTTTGTAAGGACTTGCTTAGCTGAAAATGAAGTAAATGCTAATTCTGCAGCTAATCCTCGTAATTACTTTGCATCATACAGTGAAATGCAAATGGTTACTTGGACACATAAACCAATGATCCTGACTAGACTGGCTTGCCAGCGTTGCTGGGAAAATGGAGCTGATCTCAAAATCACCCGTTCATTCCCCTGGGGGCTACTGAGCATCTTTCAACTGCCCTGGCCGGCTCTGTCTCCCGCTGCTCCCGCCGTGGGACAGCATCTACCTTGTTGTGGTGTGATTGTTTTGTCTTCCTAACTGAAGGAAGGGCAAGGCAGGACAAGGTCTTACTCTTCTTTGATTCTCAAAGCTTAAGTCACAGCTTGGTATTTAGTAGGTGCTCAATAAATGAAACGGGCAAATGAAAAAAGACTGGAAAAGTTAGTCCAGTAAACATTTGGCTGCTGAGACTAGGAAAACAGCATCATCAATGCATCATATGCTCAGTAATTAGAGTTATTAGAGGTAATTACACATCAATGCAAAGATATGTCGGCTAAGCTTGTCTCTCAGTATTTACTCAGTGGGCCATCACGCGTGCACTAAGCAGCCCTACCCACAGAATGGTGAGTAATTAGCAGTCTGTGTTCTCAGGGCACTCAGTCTACGGGAGGAGGAAGACTTGTAAAACGACATAAGCCACGAGGTGTTCAGTGCTGGAACAGAAGTGCATACAAAGTGCACTGGGGCACAGCTCTGGGACCAGCTAATTGCCTGCAGCAGTCTTAAAACCCACTTTGTAGGAAAGCTGACTTTCAAGCTGTAAATAAAGGGTATGAAAAAGTTTGGCCTGGAGAGACAGGGGTTTCTCACAAACAACACGCAGTTTATTTTGTACAGAGTTTGATTCTTAATAATTGCTATCCATTTTAGAACATGGCTTAGAAGAATTTAACCAAAGAGCTTGCATGCATATGTGCATAACCCACAGACACAGACAATAGTACTGGGAAGGCCTAGGGTGGGGCGGGGGTTAAGGGGAGAGGGGCAAAAAGGAAGAAAATGGGAGGCATCTGTAATACTGTCAACAATAAAAAATTGCTACCATTTTAGACATGGCTTAGAAAGTTTCATGGGTGCAGTGGATTATGTAACAGCTCTTTGTCTTGTCTAGTTCTCCGTTCAATAAAACACACATGATGAATGACCTTCTCTTAAGAACAGCTCATCAAAGATGTAAGGTGATACGAAAACTCAGTTATCACAAAATTATGGATGGAACTACTAGACCATTGGGAGCAACAATGGTAAAAGAATTTCTAGGGGACAATTAACAGCACCATACAGAGGAAGCACCACATATGAGGACAGTAATGTTCACAGGTACGTGTGCCACCTATTGAGTTTTATGTCATCTCCTAGTGCTGGGGTAGGAATGACGCCATGAAGGCGGAGAGTAAATGTGCCAATTACCCAGAAAAATAGGACACATCACAATGATACCTCAAAAATACCATGTGGAGAAGACTTATTTAGAACCAGTAAACCTACACCCTTAACTTATAAACTCTTCTATATTTTTGGAAATCTAAAGCTATTTCAGGAATAAATGAGAAAATAGTTTCTGCCTAGAACTAAGCCATACAGAAGATATTGATTTCCTGGACTATGGATCATCCTGCCACCCTACAAGAGTTTATTTATTGTCCTGCAGTATCTAAAAGCAGGGGTTTGCAAACCCTAATTAAAATTTAAATGAAAGTAATCATCAGATAGAAGGGACCCACAGGCTAAGGGATTAAAATAAATTACGTTGTGATGGTATTTGAAAGAAAATAAAAGATACAGATTGCTTTTAAAAAGTTCTGCAAATGTAATGAATGACAAACTGTTATGTTTTAAGGACAATGCTGTAAAACAAATTAATGAAAACGGAAAATAAGTCCTCACTCTATTCATTTCGTTTTTCAATAGACAACCAAGGCTGCTTAACTGAATTCCATCAGCTGTAGCGTATGATAAGGATGCTGAAAGAAAGTGAAATAATTATGTTGTAAACTTTTAAAACAGGAGTCATATGATGTTCTGGGGCTTTAAATAAGGCATATTTAAAATGAGATTTGCTGCACAGAATATTGTAGGAAAAGGTCAAAAGTGCTGACCATGTCCCTCAAGCTAGGATCCTCTCAGCTCCTCTGGCAACCCTTTCCACGCGGTTACATCTATCTGGGGTTCCAGCAACTGCTCCTTCCCATCACTGCTGCAAGCTTCTATCCCTTTATTAAATTCTCCTCAAATTACCCTAATTTGAGCATGCTATCTGTTTTCTACTGAGACCCTGAAGTGGGAGTCTGGTTTTAGATTGCTCACGCATTTGGGAAATGCTGGCAGGACCTCCTTACTCAAGGGAAATAGGAGGCTAATGGCCCAGGGCAAGTGGTGACATCAGTTACTTAAGCTGTCATCCGTGATGGCATGGGATGCAGTGCAGGTGAAAAGGAAGGTGCTGAGAGGTCAAGTAGCTGAGGCATTTAAATGCTATGAAGATGTTAGTGATTATAAAGACTATCAGCTTCTTTTCAAATCCCTGGAAGATGTACAAAAGGAAATGAGACATTGAAGTCTGTGAGTATACAGTTGAAAAGAGGCATGCATAAGCTAGAAAGTCTCCAAAGTCCAAAGCCACTCATCTCCTACAGTCCCAGCAATCCATTGTTTTCTACAGTCGCAGAGCACATGTGGCTGAGGACCACGCCCAGAGCCTGACTGTCAAGACTGCTGGGTGCAGTGCCAATCATGTGAACAGCTCCACCAGGCATCAGATATTAAGGTGAGGCGCTGGTGGAAGGGAGTGTGACTCTGATGAATGGGATGGGATCATCTGAGTAGACATAAACAAAGCTGAAAATTCTGGACCCACAAAATCCTCCTGCACCCGGGACAGATCTTTCTTAAGGAAAACAGCCTCTCCCTGCATAATAATCTGTTAGTGGATCCACTCCAACCTCTTCTCATTGCCTCTATTTATTTTTTTATTGATTTTTAGAGAGAGAGGAATAGAGAGGAAGAGAGAGAGAGAAACATCAATGTGAGAGCAAAACATCTCTCAGCCCCCTCCTGCATGCCCCCAGTAACAGAGGCATGTGCCCCAACCAGGAATCAAACCCCCAACCCCTCGGCACACAGAACAACACCCAACCAACTGCGCCACACGGGCCAGGGCTCTTATTGCTTCTAGATCTATACCTAAGGTTTGGTCCCAGCATAGCCCAGAGGGAGATGTATAAGGCAGGCAACATACCTTAAGATTTATAGAACCTCACCAATCGGTTTTGCAGAAATTAGGAGAGCATGCGTGAGTTTCCAAGGGCATTGGGTCAAAATATAAATTTTGATTTGGTTTAATTCATTGACAGTGTGTGTTCACATGGTATTTATGATATAATGTTTTATCTTAAGCACCAGTGGTCTGCCAAATCCTATATAATAAAAGGGTAATATGCAAATTGACCGAACGGAGGAAAGACCGGTCACTATGACGCACACTGTCCACCAGGAGGCAGACACTCAACACAGGAGCTGCCCCCTGGTGGTCAGTGCACTCCCACAGGAGGAGAGCCCCTCGGCCAGAAGCTGGGCTAACGGCTGGTGAGCACAGTGGCGGTGGTGGGAGCCTCTCCCACCTCCGCAGCAGTGCTAAGGATGTCTGACTGCCTGCTTAGGTGGGGAGCAGGCCTAAGCCATCAGTCGGACATCCCCCAAGGGCTCCCGGACTGTGAAAGGACACAGGCCGGGCTGAGGGACCACCCCCTCCCCTACAGTACACAAACGTTGTGCACCGGGCCTCTAGTTGTCAAATAAAAGCCTTGGCTTAAAGGTGGCTTAGGTCTACACAGTCCAATTGAACATCTTTGCCATCCTGTAGAGCAGAGGTCAGCAAACTATGGCCCATGGGCCAAATATCAACTGGGTTCTGTTTTGCTGTGATTCACAAACTAAGAATGGTTTTTACAATTTTTAAATGTTAAAGAACAAACAAAGCAAAACAATGAGCCTTAGCAAGAATAGTTACTAAAGTGTGTCTCTTGGCTCACCAAGACTAAACTATTTACTACCTGGCCCTGTACAGAAGTTGGCTGAGCTGACTCCTGATATAGGTAAAAGATTCTAAAGCAAGCATGTCAAACTCAAAGGCTAACACTGGCCAAATAAACAAGGTTTAAGTTTATGTGGGCCACAAAAAAAACCAAAAGCTTCAATTTTCATAGAAACATAGGTTGATTATGATAGAGACATGCTGAATACAAAGGGCTGAAATAAATGAGTCATCGTTAACATAAAATAAAACATTTTAATAAAAATTAATGCTTTTTTTTGAACATTAACTTACCAGACACTGAATAACTGCATAAATTAATAAGCGTAACGCAAATAAACCTATTTTTCTTGTTCTCCGAAAGCGAAATATTTCCTGTTGCACACACCAAACAAGTCAGCCCAAAACTAATGATGTGGCAGTTGGCTGCTAAAATATCCACTGCTAGTATTAGTGGAGAGAAATGGTGCGCCTGCACGTAAAGCATGTAAGGGATATGAATACAACATGATTATAATAATCAGTCATTAGCGAACATTGTAGTTCGTTATTAATAATTATGTATAACAGGATATTGTAAAAACTAAGTTACAACATTTTTATTAAAATGTTTCTTACATACCGTAATATTGGCTGGGCCACAAAAATATTCACTGTGGGCCACATGCAGCCTGTGGGCAGTGTTCTAAAGTCTTAGAGAGATGTAAGTGCTGAAGTATGCAACGGCCACTTTCTAACCACAAATCCCACACTTCACCAAGATTAGGGGAGAAGGAAAAGGAGCAGGCTGGAGATGGGGCGGGGGTTAATGAAACGGAATCAGGTCCTCTGGTCTTAATGGAGAAAAAAGAATCCAAGAGCAATAGAGCCAGCTGGTGACACCAAACACAACAAGCCCCAGAGATGAGTGGTAATCAGAGCCTTGATCTACAAGGATTTGGGACAACCGGGGCACGTGCCCTGACCGGAAATCAAACCAGCAACCTCTTGGTTCATAGGTCGACATTCAATCATTGAGCCACACTGGCTGGACAAAAGTGAAGAGATTTAAATTAGTATTTTTAAAAAACAACCCACAAAGGAAAGTCCAGGCATGATCCCACTTACTCTCTTCAGTAATCACAACAACACTTACAACCCTATGACATGCTATACTTGTTTATTTGTTAACCATCTGTCTCTTCCAATAGAATGTAAGGTCCTGAAAAGCTATACTCACAAGGCTTAGATCAGGCCTAGAGGAGGTTCTTCATACATATTTGAAAATTAGTGAATAACTCAGGGAGGATTTTGGGCACTGGAGAAACTGCTTAGACAAAGACCAGAGACATGGGAAAGTGTACTCCATTTAGGGAATTTAAATTTAGGAGGGAGAATATGAAAAGGTCGGCAAGCAGGGACCAGGTCATGGCAACCTTGTGTACATATGTCCTTCCAGATGTCTGAAATCCTTTCTAGAAAGAAACAAACAAAAACCATGGGCTGGCGGAGGGCTAGGGACTGAGGCAGACTTTTACACTGAGCACACTGAGGAGCCAAATTGGTAATCCCTCAACACCTCAGAATAATATGCATTAAGCACTTTTTGAACCAAATAAAATTCTTTGCAATCCCTGGTGAAGTAATAAACTCTGAATCAATCACTACACACTAGCCAAGCTGTAACATCAGAATTTCCTTCTAATTATAATGCCTAGTGGAAAGATGGTCAAGATGCAAGCTCAGCGTCCTGCTCCAAACCAGTTTATATGCAAATACACCATCTCTCCAGCCCAAGTTGCACTAATGCTACTTCTTTAAATAAAGCCTTTTAAAGGCCCTGGTGGGAGGGAAAAGACAACTTGAGAATCCACATTAAATGGCTTCTTTGTCCATAGATAATTAGCCAGTGAGCTACCAAGGAGGTGAAATGTCAGCAATACACCTTGTGCCACCACAAATAATAAGATATTAAGCACCAAATAGTTACTGAGCACATATTATGTGCCGCACAATTTTTTGGTCCTTTTCATTAATCTGACTAACACCATCTAGCGCTCACTGATGTCACACATAATCCCAGGTACCCAGGATCAAAAATGAGCAAGCCATCAGTCCTGCCCTCAGAGAGCCTCGGGAACCAGGGCAGATCTATAAACACAAACTATTGGACAACAGGTTACACATTTACAGGGATACAGAAAAGTGTGTTCTCATAGACTGAATGCTTAAAAATACTTTAAATTCTTAAATCTGCCAATCATCTTTGATCCAGGTATAGGAGGTCCTATTACATCTGTTATACACTTCTTATGGGCGTCAGATGTCAGATGTGTGTTATGTATTAGTCAGGCCAGACTTAGTTATGCCGCAGTAACAAATAACCCCCAATATCTCAGTGACTTAAAACAACAAAGATTTGTATCTTGCTCATGTTCCATGTTCCAACACATGTGAGTCAGCTGGGGGGCTCTGCTCGGAGACTCAAGCTGATAGAGCAGCTACTGTCAAATATTAGGATACATTAAAGCATGCCTCCATTGGCTCTTAAAGCTCTGCTTAGAAGTGACACATGTCACTGCCACACACATTTAATTGGCTATTAACAAGTCATAGGGCCATATCCGAGTTGAGTAGAGAAGAGCAACTGTACTGTATCCCAACAGAAGGAGGGATCAAACACTTGTGAGCAGCCCTGAGGGCTACCTTAAAGGGGAACAGCAGGGAAAGGTGAAAGTGCTCTTCCTGAACATGTGCATGATTCTACATTTTACCTAAGGCTTGACTTCCCATGAGAGTTCCTTCTCTTCTTCTCTGGGAGATGAAAATTCAGATGCATGATGACTCCTTTTGTGAAAATCAAGTATGTGACACCTTCCTATTCCTATTTGGCAACTGCGGGATTCTTGCTTCCAGTACATGTTTGAGTCACTGCTGTTGAGGTTAATTAGAAAATGAGGGAACTGAGGGTGGAAACAGATAAAGGAAGCAGGGCAGATGGCAGAGGCGGAGTTTTTCACAATGAAGCTACTGGCAAGAAACAGGAAGTTGGGGGGAAATGGACCCGGAATCTTGAAAAGCCACTTGAATCTGTCAGAAGAAAGGAATCTACATCTTAGAAGGATTCTAAGTTTTAGAATATTCAAGCACAGGCATTGAATATTTGAATGGAGAGCCAGGAACATAATATAAGGACAAAAGCCTTTTCATGTGCAAATTATCTGTCATCAAAGAGAAGAAATTAAGAGGGATCTTTTTTAAACTATAAGGGAGCATAAAGTTTTTAGAAGCAAAGGATAAGTAGAAGTTACTTATACAACCCATGCCCATATAAATATAGAAAATACCAATTTCCTCTATTTAGCATGATGTCTGTAAGTTTTATTTTAGCAATATAAAATCTCATTTACATGGATTTAAGGATTTTCATCAGCTTCTTTTAAAAAATTGTTCTTCCCAACCCATGAAGTCTTCAACCTCAAATATATATATATCTCCCTGCTAAGAACTTAAAGGGTAGTTTCAGTTTTTTTGTTTTGTTCCCTCCCCCTCCCCACCCCCAGTTCTAATGGTTTGATTTCAAGTGTGTGCCTTTAAGGTGATCTTTAATCTATTTCATTTTGTCTTCTCACAACTTATTTAGTAAGAAATTTATTTCATAAGAAAAGGAGTGACATACGTTATTTTATCATTTTGGCTTAAGGAGACTGCAGTTCTGTAACAAACTCAGAAAGCTTCAGAGACAATTTCTTTCTTTCATCCCACTCCTCAAACACAGCTGATGTCGGGCACTCAACCTCTTATTTCACATGAATGGTTCAATGACGCCATCACTTTGACAGTTGAACCAGAACATCTCCATGTGGCACCACACCTGTCTGTGTATCTGCTGCATAGGGGGGTCCGGGGGCCTGGAGTGATTGCTCTAGGGCTTAGAAGTTGGCAAGCTCTGGGGTTCCACATTAAAGTTAGTGACCCTGGTGAGTTATTACATTCTCTGGGCCCCTTATTCCCTATGTAAGGATTGTAGTGAAGGCTAAATAAAGTCATGAATGTAAAGCACTTAGCAAACCTTATGGGGAAAACAGAGAGTGCCCCATAAATGTTAGTTACTGTGATTACCACCTAGTATTGTCATTCTGTAATGATGAGCTCCACTCCCCATAAGAACTTCTGGTCCTGCTTTTGCCTGCTGTATATTTGGGACTGTCCATTTAACCAGGTTTTCTGAACCTTATTTTAAATGCTTTTTTATGCCTGCAAACTGCATAGCAATAAAGGGGGGCAAGTAAAAATGTGACCATGTGCACAGCCCCTGGCAATGACCTCCAACTGTACTTGGATGTCCTCTCAGGCTTTTCAGGAACACTTGAGTCGCCATATGCCCAGGGAAGGCTTCTCTGCCGACATGTGACAACACACTGTGCTGCTTTTAATGACTCAAAAGCTCCACCACCTGAAATCTTGATGAAACCAACTAGAGAAGAAAGGGTAAGTGTGCCTGAGAATCATATTTTGCTCATCGCTCCCTCAGCCTTCCCCCCACATCCAATCAATCAGAAAGACCTGTTGAGTTTCCCTCTTAAACATTTTAAGATCCTCTGCTGCCCTAAAAGGTAAAATCCATACTGCTTACCATGGCATACATGATCTAACCATGGAGCCCCTGCTTCATATCCTGCCACTCTCTGCCTCACACGTGATGCTCGCACAATGTGAAACTGCTTTCGCTCCCATGCCTATGTGCCTTGCTGTTTCACACCTCATGCCTTTGCTCATGCTGCAACACCCTGCCCTCATCATGGTCTTGGTAGACCTGGCAAGCTTCTTCCTACCCATCCTCGATGGTACAATACAGACAACATCTTCCACAACCTCTTTTCACTACCCCCACCTTGCCAGGCTGCAATAGTTGCCTCTCTTCTGAGTACCCTCTACCCATCTCATTCATCATTCTCACCCTGCTGTGTGTTACAATCATTGATTTTTCTATTCCCTTCAACTAGCAGGAGAGCCAGCTCTATACTTTTTACACCGTCTATTCTCCCAGCGTAGTAGAGGCATGAACAGATGCTCAACAAATATTTCCTGAAAGAGGGAGCAAGTTTACCCTCAGAGACACTCCTATTCATCCATGTAAACTTGGAAAAGTTCCTTCACTTCCGTAGCAATCAGTTCCCTCATTTGTAACACAGAGATCTGGCTGGCTAAGTCTTCTGCCAACCATAAGGTACCAGGATTCTACAATGCAATTTTTTTTCAAACCTGCATTTGCAATTAAAGGCAGAGATGAAAACTCTGGCTAATGCAGTCCAAAATCAGTTAGCAAAGTACTCAAGATCTGCAATCTAACAACCTTCCTTCAACTTCATTTCCACTGACCCATTATTCCAGCCACACCATTAATGTCAAAGTTGTCCAAATGCACTGTAGATGTGTTCATGCCTGTGGCTCTTTGTCCATTAAGTTTTCTCAGCATGGAACACTGCCCAGCCTCCCCTTGCCCAGGGAAATTCCACTCCTTCCTCTACCTGTAGCTGCACAGCAAGTTCTTCTGTAACATTTCTCCCTTGATTAGATTTTTGACTACAGCACTTGTCCCTTTTGCCCTAATATTCTAAAAGTGGTTAACACATCTACATCCTTGACTCACTTCCCTGTTGAGTTCCTTGAAACTTGAATTAGGTGCTATTCATCACTATGGAACATTCAGAATGCACATGGCTTCCACGCAGTAGGTGTTAAAGAAATGCTTTTCTGTTCCATGTGAATGTATTCCTGATGTCACTATAAAATGTGAAATCCCATTCAAAAGACAAATTGGCAATGCCTGGAAAAGAATTTTTGATAACACTCTCCTTCCTGATATTTTAGTAATAAATAAAAATAATGTAAAAGTGATATGTGCAAAAATAGTCTAAGAAAAATTGCTTATCTCTAAGCATGATAGAGTGGACCAATTCTAGA
Source organism: Myotis davidii (assembly GCF_000327345.1). NCBI lineage: Eukaryota > Metazoa > Chordata > Mammalia > Chiroptera > Vespertilionidae > Myotis > Myotis davidii. Next base: position 6,355,064 of record NW_006294778.1, read on the forward strand.
AACTATCATGGAACCATAAAAATGGAAATATGAAGATTACTTAGAAATATGAAAACATATAAACCAGAAGAGAGTGGCAACACAAAATTAAATATATGGCATGATTGTAACTACAGAGCACTGTGAATAAAGATTTGACTAACTTTCAGAAACTAGAAAATGGACCATTCTGCCCTAATGGTGGGATAATGAAGAAATTTTTCTGTTTTGTAAACCTCCTCCAAAATTCACATAAAATTGTTTTTAGTAAATAATAATGACAATAATAAAATCTCAAGGACAGAAAGTAGAAGCTATGGAAGATAAAAGAAAAAAGAAGAGAAAAGAAGAATGTGAGGGAATCAAGCTGACATTGCTCACACGAAGAAATGACACATGCCGATGCAATAAAGTGCTACAGGACCACGCTTAAAAATAAGGAATAGACTACTACACAGAAACAAAGAAAGGACCAAACGGGTTTCAGATTATGACTAAGAACCTAGGAGATTTAGAATAAAGCAGATGAGAAGATAAAAAAAAATTGGCTTTGTTACAAGTGAGATGAAAGCAGTATTATACTAGTCTCCCTACATGAAGTCCTGGAATTCAAAGCTCTCTGGTCCATGCAAAGAGCACTAGATAGAGGACAACCAAGATGACGGCATAGGTAAACATCTGAACTTGCTGCTGCGCACAACCACATTAAAACTACAACTAAGAGACAAAATGAGTATCATCCAGAACCACAGGAAGGCTGGCTGAGTGGAAATTCTACTAGAAGGAAAGAGAAAAATGCATTGAGTCCGGTAGGAAGTGCAGAGGTGTGAAAGTGTGGACGTACGAAGGCGTGAGCGAAAGGGGCTGGCAGCTGGGTACCTACTGTCTTTTTCAATCAGGAGGAAGATACAAGCTCCCAACTGCTCTGAACTCCAGTTCCGGGCAAGAATTTGGGGACCCAGACTCATAAGAAGAGAAACTGTACTGTCTGGCATTGGGCCGGAACATCAGGGCCGTTTTCTCACAGAGATGCTTGTAGCATTGTTCCTGCATGGGGCACAAGACACAGAGACCCAGGGACCTATTCAGGGGAGGGCCAATGGGCAACCATTGCTGTTCACACTGCCCCATGATTCCCTGGGAACATGCCCCACCCAATTTACAACCCCACCCAAGCTGTGCACAGAGGCTTTTGCATACTAATGGCCTGGTCTTTCTCCTCCTAAAAACCTGTCAAACTATAGTTGGGTCAGAGAACCCCAGAGCTTCCAAAAGAAGGCCTAAGGCCCCACAGCTTGCATTGCTTCACAGCTGTGCCTCATCTGGGCACCTCTAAACCCCAAACAAAGAAGAGGAATCTACAGATCTCTCAATAGCTCCTGCTGGGTAACCTCAGGCAGAGGTTAAATTAGCACCTCCTTAGATCCAAGAGCCACTGTACCCAGTGGTCAGAGGGGGACCATCCAGATTACAACTCCTCAGATCCATAAGAGACACACTCAGGGGGCAGACTCAGTGAGCACCAAAACCCCACTGAAGCAAGTCCTGCCCCGGAGGGGGGTCTCCAGCACAGAAGTTCTCCCGCTGCAGACAAAGCTGATTCTCACAGTCAATTGGCCTAGAGGTCA
>NW_006294778.1:6357515-6369800 GCF_000327345.1 Myotis davidii
AGGGAGGGGGGGGGGTGCGGGAAGAGACTGGACAAAAATCGTACACCTATGGATGAGGACAGTGATGGGGAGGGTAAGGGCAGGGGTGGGTGGGAACCAGGTGGACGGGAGCTATGGGGGGAAAAGAGGAACAACTGTAATAATCTGAACAATAAAGATTTTATTTTTTTTAAAAAAGAGCACTAGATAAACTCTTCCCACTCCCCCAAGAAAGCAAGGACTCTTGTACATTGTACATCCCGTGAACGAGGAAGAAAGGAGAGTCACCTGTGAAAAATCCAAGCCCCAGACTTCATCATGGGTGGTTATATATTCAAATTCATATTTACATGCAGTGAAAACACTGACCTGAGAAATTACAATGGATACCAGTTCAAGATCTAGGTTAGTGTGAAACAAACATGAGTTGGTTCTGAAAAGATCCACGCAGGAGACAGGAGCACCTCCTCCTAATGCACACATGAATTACCACAACAGTCAAAGCTTCCACTGAAGATAAGATACAAAGGAAAGCTCAAAACCACACAAGAAAATGGAGCATGATGAGGAGGATTTAGCAAATAAAAATAAAATAATTTGCACCCCAAGAAATAGAAAACTTTTAAAGAGACCATAAAAGAAATATGTTTACGAAATTGAACCGGTTAAAATAACCAAGACATAGCTCTAAGAAAACAAAATGTCATTTTGAAAAAGAACCAAAACAATCTAAGTAAATTAGATTAATTAATTAGACCAGGGAGAATCAGGCAGAATGCAACACGGAAAAATGAAGAAATGAAAAGCGTGAATGATCCATTAAGAAACGTAAAGGGTCCTGGCTGATATGGCTTGGTTGGTTGAGTGTCATCCCGTGCATGGAGAGGTTGCCAGTTGGATTCCAGTCAGGGCACATGCCTGGGTTGCTGGCTAGATCCCCTGTAGGGGTGTGCAGGAGGCAGCCGATCCATGCTTCTCAAACGGATATTTCCTTCTCACATGGATGTTCCTCTCTCTCTCCCTCCCTCTCTCATTCTCTCATTCATTCTCTCTCTCTCTCTTTCTCTCTCTCTCTCTCTCTCTCTCAAAAAACAAAAAAACAAAAAAACAAAAAAAAACCCAAACAACAACAAACAAAAAAAAACAACACATTTTTTTAAAAAAGAAACATGGCCCTAGCTGGTTTGGCTTAGCGGACAGAACATCAGCCTGCAGATTGAAGGGTCCTGGGTTTGACTCCGGTCAAGGGCTCATGCCCAGGTTGTGGGTTCAATCCCCAGTAGGGGACATACAGGAGGTAGCAAATCAATGATTCTCCTTCATCACTGATGTTTCTATCTCTCTCTCCCTCTCTCTTCCTCTCTGAAATCAATTAAAATATATTTCTAAAAAAGAAACATAAAAGATACAATGCTCCACCCTGATATATACAAGTTCTAAACTGAAAGAAAAATCAAGAATGGGGAGAGAAAAATGCAAAATAATGATTGAAAAATTTTCAAAATTGAAGGAAGACATAGGTCTCTAATATTTTAAACCTAACTGTAGCTATCACAACTCCAAACTGCAGTCCTTTAAAGAAAAGAGGAAAGAGCTAAAGGAAATAGGGTTAAAGAAACTGGTTCTGGGGGAAAGGGACAGGTAAAAGAACCAAAACAGTCTAAGTAAACATTCTTTAGATTTAGAATTTGTAACACCTTACTGTATTACCTATCTATATATATAAAAAGCCAGCGACTAGAATGCCGGAATGACCGGTTGCTATGACGCCCACTGCAGCCAGCAAACCGCCTGATCTGGGGGTGGGGCCAGCCCGCCAAGCTCCTGCAGCCCCTCCCCGCGGCCGGCTCCACCCCCAATGGGCCCCCACCACCCCTATTGGCCCTTAGCCCCTCCCCCTAGCCAGCTCTGCCCCCGATCGGCCCCTCCACACCATTCAGGGGTGGGGTCGGCCGGCCAACTTCCCACCATCTCCTCCTCCCAAGAGGCCAAGCCCCGATCCACCCCAATTGGGGCTGGACCGGCCAGACCCCACCCCTGCACGAATTTGTACACTGGGCCTCTAGTATAAAAATAAAACAAAACTTGAAAAATACATACAGAATAATTTAACTATTTTCTGTTTATCTAATATGTATTCATAATAATAATTACTGCTAATAGCCCAAGTCTTCCTTTATGTCTCTACTAGAGGCCCAGTGCACAGGATTCATGCACTGGTGAGGGGCGTGGCCTGTGGAGATCAGCCCTCTGTGGAAGTGCCACCCATCCCAGTCAGCCCACTGTGGGAGTGCACTGACCACCAGGGGGAAGCTCCTGCCTTGAGCGTCTGCCCCCTGGTAGTCAGTGCGCATCATAGCAACAGGTCAACCCGTCGTTTTGTTTGTTCCACTGCTGTCGCTGGGCTTTTATTATATAGGACTGTAATATGCAAATGTTCTCCAACTCAGAACAGTAGCAACTACCATTCTTTCTAACTAAAAGACAGAAATCTTTTATTTTTGTTAACAGTTAATTCATGCATTTATTCATTTAACTATGTATTAGTTGAGTTCACATGGATTACAAAGTTGAAAGCACAAAGGTCTTATTTTAGGGAGCTCACAATACAGTAGGGAAGAGAGAAGCAAACAGTAGCTCATTGAGTCTACACCTATTGACTTAACACTCACTATGCGCAAATCAATACAATATGACAACTATGAAAGGAAAAGGAAGAGAACAGTCCCAGGCAAGGGGAGCCCAACTCATGGTAGGAAGGCTCCACCATGCCCAAAATCAGAGTAAACCCGTGGTACATTCGGGGACCTGCAAGTCGACAGCTTGGCTTGAGAGTGTGAAGGGAATCATGGGCAGAAATGAGGCTGCAGCTATGGGCCAGGAGAAGTGAGATCACAAAGGACCATACTCATGGATTGGGGTTTTAGCCCAAAATCATCAGACACAAACACTTTCAAACAGGTAGTCCCAAACAGTAGTTGCCAAACATGGTCATACATCAGGATCACCAATAGAGCTTGATTTTCAGGTCCTACCCAGACATACTGAATGAGATTGGGGGGGCATAGGGCCCTGGAAATTATTTTTAAGGTTTTTAGAAGTTTGTCTGGTGAATCTGATGGCAAATCAAGTGTGAGAACCACTAGTATTTAGGATCTCCTGACAGAGGTTCAAACTGCCCTGTTGATGACTGAGAAAGAGACAAGGAAAGCAGGTCCCAGCTTCTCCCTCTGAATGGGAGTGCTAAGTAAGCAGAAAGCTGGCTTCTCTGGGCTATCCAATGCCCAGAGACAATGGAAAGAACAATGGGATAACTCAAGGCCAGTTCCCTAAAGGGGAGCGTTTACAAGGCTCATCTTACAAGGGGAAACAAATGAGAGTCCAGTTGCTTGCTATACAGTAGATCCAAAAATTTCTTCTTACTTCAGTTATCTTTTAAAGTCAGTACAAGATGCCAAAGCAGACAGTATGATTTAACATTATTTTGTCTCAGTCAAAAATTTGGAATTGCAGACTTCATATTGGCCATTTAGATACAAACAGCACATTCAAGCTCCATTGACCTAAACACTGGGAGAGTTTTGCACCGTCTGAGGTAGAATGAGAAGCAGCAACTCACTACTGTAACAGAAGAGTATGATGCTTTCCCCAGGACTGGCAAGAGCTTCACACTCACAAGCCTTTATTACACCAAAGCAAACATTTGGCTCTATTTTGAGACGTCTTTCTTATCAAAATTTGGCTTGGCCACAGTTTGAGGTATTTTACAATTACACAGCATTCTGACATGAAAACAAAAGGAAAGGAACAAAAAAATAAATAAGTAAAAGGAAAGACCAAACCGCCCCACAAAGATCTATTTATAGACATTTAACAGTCTTACATCTGAATAAGTCACATACTAAATAGGAATACCACCCACATTCTGACCTGCATCATGTTTTCTCCCCAAAAGTCAAAACTTCGTTTAGTAAATTTATTCATTCCCTCATTCCATGGGTATTTATTGAGCACCCACTCTGTGGGAGGCACTGTGATAAGTGTGATTAAGTGGTGATCAAGACAATACTCCCCTGCCTTCAGTTCACATACTGGTGAAAACAGACGCCAGACAAAAGCACAAGATCATGGGGTAAGTACTATACAGTGGGTGCTAAGGGAACATGCAACACTGGGACCCAATCCAGCCTAGGGGGCCAGGGGAGTTTCCCTATCGACTTTGCTAAAGGTTTGGTCTGAAGAATAAGGAGTTAGCAAAAGAGGGAGAGGGAGGAAAGGAGATGAGTATAAGTGTGTGTGCATAGACTAGGAGGCAGGGCAGGAATGGAATGAGGGTATATTCCAGATAGAAGGAACAACTGAAGAAAATGTGAAGAAATGAGAACATCTTTTTTAAAAATATTTTTTATTAATTTTAGAGAGGGAGAGATAGAAACATCAACGATGAGAGAGAATCATTGATCGGCTCTCTCCTACATGCACCCCCAACCAGGGATAGAGCCTGCTGCTTGAGAAACTGAGAAAATTTTTAAGGCCAAGCATACAGAATAAACAGAGAGTATCACAAAAGGAGGTCAGAGAGGTAAGTGAGGAATAGATACTATATCTAATTCATCCGGAACATTCCCATGAATTAGGCAAAGATGGGTACTTTTCCTCAATTTACAACTAGTTCTATAACATAAAGGTGAAGTACCTTTGCCAAAGTCACCAAATCAGAGCAAAGTCACAAGTCTGCTGCCCTGGATCCCTTGGTTTAATGGTTCCAACAAATACTTAAATCAGGATATTGTTTTAGTTTTAAATTATGTAAAAAATATTAATAATTTTTAAAACGAGAGCTAAAATGCATGCTATCCATACTTCTGTTTGAGTTATGATGCTATCAAAAGCTTCTTATTTTGCCAAAGCCGGTTTGGCTCAGTGGATAGAGCGTCGGCCTGCGGACTGAAGGGTCCCAGGTTCGATTCCGGTCAAGGGCGTGTACCTGGGTTGCGGGCACATCCCCAGTGGGAGATGTGCAGGAGGCAGCTGATCGATGTTTCTCTCTCATCGATGTTTCTGACTATCTATCTCTCTCCCTTCCTCTCTGTAGAGAATCAATAAAATATATTTAAAAAAAAAAGCTTCTTATTTTTGTTTTCAATTGAAGGAATGTGGCTAAAAGAATAATTTCTGGTGTTTTAATAGATATTAGCATCAATACAATTTTTTTCTGCTTATAACACTAAATTATTGAGTGATATTATAGTTTTAAAAAATGTTCTCTATGTACTATTTGTTTGTTTGTCATTTTCAATTTTTATTTTTTACATTATTTTGTAGTCTTACACACATTTAATCTGCTTTTTTCTCCTGACTTCATGTGAATCTAAAATTATCTAAATAATAATTTCAATTGAAAAATCAAATTTTTAGTTTAATGCAAAACTAAGATAAGATAGAAAAGTATGACTTTTGTATATGATGATCTTCAGTTTTTCAGTAGATTATTAATTCATTCAAGGTCTTGGGACTCTATAGAACTAACACTTATCAAGGGATTTCTAGGTCCCAGATGTCTTGGTAATTAATTTTCAACCCAATCTATGCTTCACAATAACTATAAGATCAATGTATTATTATTTCAGTTTAAATATTAGAAAACAAACATGGAACAGTTGAGTAATTTTTAGTCTCAAGGCTTTTGAGTAACAGTGCCAGGATTCAAACTCATGTCAGTGTGACCTCAAAGCCCTAGTTTCTAAGTTAAAAGCCAGATCCTAGTTCTTTCCTTTCACGGGTCATTCACTCCCTTAGGCATCCATTCCCTCTACTCCACGAAGAATTTCAAACAGATGATCTCTGACTTCATTTCCAGTTTTAAATATCTGTTAATTTACATTGAAATGGTAAAATGTCATATATGCTATCTAAAAACAACTCTGTAATAAAATATAATATGTTTTTTTCTATTTTATTCATCCCCCCCCCTTTTTTTTAAATCTTCACCCAGAGTGGAAGGGGAAGGCACAAAGACTTCCATCTTGCCAACACAATGGTCATTTTCTTCTCTCAGCTTCTAAATCTCCCAGTAGAATTTGACATGATGGAAAACTACAGAGGAGATGGTGTGAAATGACCTTCAGAGTATGTTACTCCCCTGCTTGAAACCCATAAATAGTTTCCTAATCCATCTACACTAAGAAAAGAGAAAGATGCAAATTAGCCATCACTCTGCTACACCCATGCGCCACGCCAACCAGCCAATCATGAGCCAGTATGCAAATTAACCCAACTGAGATGGTCACAGCCACAGAGCTGGAGCAAGCAAGAGGCTTGGATTGCCTCCAGTGATGGAGGAAGCCAAGCTTCCCGCCTGCCCTGGCAGGCCCTGGGCTCCACTCAAGGCTACAATTATAGAAGATAAATAATCCCAGATACCTGCTTCCAGGCTGCCCTGGAAAAAAGAAAAAAAGATAAAAAGGAGAGGCTGAGACCTTGGGTCACCGGGGGGCACGGCCAGCCTGAAAATAGCCATCAGCCCCTCACCCAGGCTAGCCACACCCCCATCGGGTGAGGGTCAGGGGGAGCTCTGCTCAGCCACAAGCTAGGCTGACGGCTGCTAGCACAGCGGTTGTGGTGGGAGGCTCTCCCGCCTCCTCAGCAGTGCTAAGGATGTCCGACTGCAGCTAGTCCTGCTCCCCGCTAGCAAGTGGACATCCCCCGAGGGTCCCATACTGCGAGAGGGCACAGGACAGGCTGAGGGACCCCTCCACCCCCCGCTCCGAGTGCACAAACTTTTGTGCACCAGTCCTCTAGTATAGGATAAAGTGTAAATGCAGTTTCCCTCAGCTCTGCAACTTCTCATCATTCCTGTCTTTCTTAAGTATCTCACTTCTTCCCTAATGACACCACCCCATTCCACCATCCTGTTTTGTTTCCTTCCTAGTCCTTAGCACTAACTGAAATTATCTTTCAGATTTATGTTCTTGTTTAACATCTAATTCCCTGCTCTATAACGTAAAGCCCATGAAGGCAAGCACCTGACTTGTCTCATTCACGTCTGCAATCCTAATGTTCAAAAGAGTGTTTGACAGTGGACATGCTGAATAAATGAATGAAGTAAGTGCTGAATAAATGAATGAAGGAAGGAAGGAAGGAAGATAGCACAGACAGCTTCAATGTGCCTTGTCTCACCTTTGCCTTTAAGTGAAAGGAATAGAAATAGAAAAAATAAACCTACTGATCACTTTATTTTTAAAATATATTTTTATTGATTTCACAGAGGATGGGGGGGAGAGAGAGAAACATCAATGATGAGAGGGAACCATAAATCGGCTGCCTACTGCACGCCCCTTATGGGGGATTGAGCCCACAACCCAGGCATACGCCCTTGATTAGAATCGAACCTGGGACCCCTCAGTCTGCAGGCCGATGCTCTATCCACTGAGCCAAACCAGTTAGGGCAGTAGGTTTATTTTTACCTCACCTTCTATCTGAAGAGAAGTGTCAATACCTCCCCCATACTTTCCTTCTGGCCAGGCTTTCAATAGGAACGACTAATTACAGATCTCAGATTGAAGTCCAAACTCCCACAACCACACTCAGATTACTCCATGCCGCTCTATAAGCATGGATAATTACTCTAAAAGGGCCAATTAAACCATTTCTTTCTCCTTATTCAAAATTCTAACCAAGTTAAAAGTGACTCTGTGTATACTGAGGGATAGAAGTCATTCCTAACGATAACAGAATTTTCTTTTGTCCACAAACCTTCTAAATCGCAGGGTACTTTTTTATACTTGTAAGGCTCTTTATTGCAGTGAACACCTTGATGAGGGTTTGGATATATAAGTTTCAGGCCAGAAGTTGAGGAGAGTGAAACTGCTCTATCAGAAAAAAATTCAAGTTCTCATGAAAAGATGGTGTAAAGAATATTTCCTTAAATATAGATTAGAAACATTTTTACGGATTTACAAGATCATAGCAATGAGGAACATCAACAATTCAGACACTTCTTTAGAGAACCTGTTAATTTTTTGACTTGCCTTGACAATAATTCCTTCTCTCAGAATCATTACTTCGATGATGATGATAGCAGTGGTGGCCAGTAGCAATTATTTAAGGACTGATGATAAACCAAACACTGTCCTGAGCACTAGGAATGCACTATTTCAGTCTTCTTCACAGTTTGCCTAAGCTACCCAGGGAGTAAGGGATGGAGTAGATTTGAACCCGGATTTGCCCATGCTCTGGATCACAATACTAGCACAGCTCCTCTGTCATAATTCTAACAACAAGGAAACACTGGCTGGTGATGCTGGTGTGACTAAAACTTTGGGAGAAAGAAATTGTGTCATCTTGTAATTGGCCCATGAAAGAAAGGAAAGGCTGGGTTAAGACAGGAACCTAGGATTTTAATGAAAGTGTTGATTAAACTTAGAAGTAAAATGTGATGATTCTATGCTTAGAAGCTCTAAACAGAATCCTACCTACCTTAAAAGGCTCCAGAGACTGTAAAGAATGACACATCAAAATATCAGGCTTCTAGAGAAAATAATGTGTGGTTACTGAGGGAATTTTCTGAGGGGTTTGGGTTTTAAAACAATCATTTAAAGTTGGGGGGGGGGGAGACATATAATCAAGAATGAAATAGATGAGTAGCACTGATCTATAGAAAGAATGTCGGAAAAGTTTAAAACCGGGAATGAGCTGGAGCTGTGAAAAATGCCAATGACAAAAGAATAGGCTACAAAAACAAAAACAAAAAAAGGACATTCAGAGCCAGAAAATGAATAAAGAATATTATGTCCTTGGTGTTGGTGGGGTGTGGACATTGAAGTATTAGCATTTGTCAGAGCTATACAAGATATCTGGCTGAGATATATACCAGCGCTGTGTCCACTAATCTGGTTGACTCAGCTACTGGGAAGATCCGACACCCACAAAGAGGCAATGTTCCTTCCTTAAAACACAGGAACAAAAATGTCATAGAAGATGCACAAACATTCAGCTTCTATTGAATAAATTATCTTCTACAAAAACCAAGCAGAAAAAGGTGTCTTGAATATCTACACTGCCCACATATAGGAGGTCAGGGGGAGAGGGAAGTGGCCACATCCTCAGCCCATCCACAAATGCCTTGTCATGAGCCCTTTTCACTTCCAATGTAAACTCTCTCCTCTGGGGATATTATCAACCCAGCTTCCTTCATGAGATCCAAACTTACAGTCCAAGTTAGGACACAACTGTCTTCTGACACCTTCACCTGGATGAGCCTTCCACAAGAACATCAAATACAACCTCTCCCCCCAGGCTCCCTCTGACCTGTGAGAGAACTCCAAAACCCTCAGCCCAGACTTCTTGTGTACATCTCACGTGGTCCTCTTAAAGAGACACCCTTTCAATTCTCTAGGCCTTGGCTCATGTTATTCCCTTCACCTGAAGTCCCTTTCCCTCTCCTCTATCCTACATAAGAAAAACCTAATATGCTAAGTGTCCAGTCACCTAGTCATCCGTTCAACCAATCAAAGTGTAACACGTTAATGATATGCTAAGGCCACTCAACCGCTTGCTATGACGTGCACTGACCACCAGGGGACAGACGCTCCAACTGGTAGGTTAGCTTGCTGCTGGGGTTGGGCTGATTGGGATTGAGTGAGACCGGCCATACACACCCTGGAGCCCTCTCGTGGTTCCTCCCAGCTGGACAACCTCCTGCGTCCCTCCCCGACCCTGATTGTGCACCAGTGGGATCCCCTCAGTCTGGCCTGCACCATTTCACAATCCGGGACCCTTTGGGGGATGTCAGAGAGTCATATTTAGCCTGATCCCGCAGGCCAAGGGACCTCACTGTTGCACAAATTCGTGCACTGGGCCTCTAGTTTTAACATAAACTCATTTGGAAGCATTTCCTGGGCCTTGCTGGAATAGCCTCTATTTCCTCTAGACTTTCAAAGTATCCTACTCCAAACATTCTACTATCACAGCCATTGTCGCATTGTATGATAGTTATTGGCTTCTGTCTTTCCTGTGAAGGAATAGTTTTAAGACTTCATATTTTACTCATTTTGGTGTCCCTAATGCCTAGGACACAAAATGTTCATCAAACTGATTAATAGACCTTGAGACCAGGCAAACCTTTATTAAGTGTTTTAAATATTTAACACAAATTCACATTTTCATCTGTGGGGGCTCTAAACACTTATGGACAGATTGAACGTAAAGGGAAGTAAGTGAGATGCACACACACGTTACCGACTCCAGTAAGTACCAGTTTAGCAGACAGAATGTGATAAGAATTGTATTTTTCCGGCATTGTCCTATTTTCCAGCTGATGAACGGGGCCCTCGGGCAGTGGTCCTGCTGTCACTAATTGAGATGTGCTTTCTTGACCTTCCGCTGGGGTTGTTTTGTTGACTCCTGGAGCACCTTGCTTAATTAAATAACACAAGTGCTCGGTTACATAAGGGCACCAAATTTCCATTTCACAATTCAAGAGCCATAGTAGCAAGAGCCACTCATAGCTACACTGGCATGATTACACTGGCAGGACTAGTTGCAACAAGAATTCAAATGATCAGCTTCCCCGAGAGCTGCCGGCAGCCACACATGGATGTGGTTCCATTTTTGATTTGTGTGTTCTTTGGGTGTATTGCAGAAAAAACCTACAAGCTCAAAAATTTCCACACGACGGTAAAACAGCACAATCGAATCAATCCATCAATTGCCTATGTAGCAGTAAAATAAGCAGCTGCATGAACATTAAAAATCAGGCAAGTAACGCAGACATGTTTACATCTCCAAAATCTTTTTAGCAGTTTTGTTTTCAATACTTCCCAGCATCAGAGCCATGATGCCAAGGGCGGAAAAGTACTGCTTTTAGAGAACAGATTGCAGAGGCTCAAATCTCTTCTCCTCTGAACTCTCGGCCTTTCTTTCCTTTAATCTCTCTAAGCCTCATCTATGTGCGATTGAGGAAAAACCTCCTCCTTACATATCCTGCCCACATTATCCATTCTTCAGTCACTCAAAGTGAATTTAAAATTCCATACAAAATGTATATGCCAGGCTCTCTATAAGCAGTTCAGGAAGTAAAACAAATGACACATCTTTCCCTTAAAGAACCCCCCAGGCAAGTGGAGATCTAGCCAGGCCCACACTATGTGCAATTAGACAGGCCCACACCATGTGCAATTAGCCGCCCGCCCCCAACCCCGTGCTTCAAGCCTAATTGAGGATCTTGCTACAATGTACGAACTAAAGTGTGTCCTCACATCTCACTGCCTCATACTGGATCATATGACCCACAGAAACAGAGGCAGAATCTTGTTCATGTATTGCAACCATGGTGGTCGGGTTCCCCCTTCCATCTCTGAACTCATCTCCAACTACTTTCTCTCTCCTTTATTCCACTCCAAATACACTGGCCTCCGTGATGCTCCTCAACATGCCAAGGAAACACATGCCTCAAGGCCTTTACTAGTACACTTGCTGCTCCCTTTGCCTCTTCCCCAGATATCTGCATTGCGTTTTCCCTGTGCCCATTGGTTTTTGTTCAAATGCCCCCTTCTGAGTGAGACCTCCCTGGACCACATTTTAAAACTGCTAGTCCAGTATCACAGCATTTTCTATCTCCCTGCCAATGCTTTCTTTTTCCCCCATAGCGCACATTACTAGCACAACCCCAATGTTACTCATCTTGCTCATTGTTTCATCCCTTCACCAAAATGCAAGCTCCCAGAAATAGGAATGTTTATGTAGACACTGCTGTGTGCACGAGTATACACAGCACCTAAAACAGGTGCTGGTGTCCACATAAGAAGGGATTAATGCGCCATAAATAAACTATAGGAACTCTAAAAAATAGCATGATACAATCTGCTCTCAAGAAAATTAATTTTTTGGAGACTGAAGGGCAAAACTAGTGGGGAACATTTTGTTTGGCCACTAACCATCTATTTCTACTTCTTAACAGCATCCCAGTTTCCTTTTAGGAGTTTATCTGTCTCCTGCAGTGAGTAGTCTTTGGAGATGGTACATCCAAGTGTTTGGCCTCCCGCTAAGGTCATCGAAAGGACAGATCCTTCCACTCATTGCCCTGGTGTGGCCAGACGGAGCCCATCACACAGTCTCTTCCTATTTGCATCCTGAGTAAGTGCCACAACAGTGGACAAAATGACTGGAGTCCATTCATCTCAGTAGTGGTTTGCTGAGCCGAACGCTCCTGCTCTGAGATTGGTCACCAGATTCCTCACTCCTCATCACCTGGTGCTGTCTCGTTCCCACCCAGTGCTGCCCTGCTTCTCCAGGCTCTGTTGAGTC
>NW_006294778.1:6369909-6373849 GCF_000327345.1 Myotis davidii
CTTGGCCTCCCGCTAAGGTCATCGAAAGTACAGATCCTTCCACTCATTGCCCGGATGTGGCCAGACGGAGCACATCACACAGTCTCTTCCTATTTGCATCCTGAGTAAGTGCCACAACAGTGGACAAAGTGACTGGAGTCCATTCATCTCAGTAGTGGTTTGCTGAGCCGAACGCTCCTGCTCTGAGATTGGTCACCAGATTCCTCACTCCTCATCACCTGGTGCTGCCCTGCTTCTCCAGGCTCTGTTGAGTCCAGGGGGCTACACATAGCCTTCCCCAAATTTTCCTCTCTTCACTCAAGTTAGTTAAATTTCTTTCTAATGCTTTTACCCAGAGAACTCCAACTGATAAACATGAAAAAGAAAATAATTTAGGGCGGTATCTATTAAATGATAAATAAGTTCCCTTATTTGGCTCAGAGGAAGATGCAAGTCCCACAGCCCCCATGTAAGAGATGTGATCAGGCCTGGTCTTTGTATAATGTATAGGATCCACACGGTTGAGAAGGATGAGGCTCTGAGGCAAGAGAAACAAGACCAATATTTTCAGGTGTCTGCCAAACACCTTACTCAAGAATCCACAACTAGTAAGAAAAACAGTGAATCTTAAGATTGGAGGCAAGATCACATGTGGTTTCAAGGAAATAGAAGATTACATGATTGACAGAAGAACCACTTAATTAGAGGGGATCTGATAAAGATTTGAGACTAAGTAGAGGTAGTAAATGGTGAAACATCTAAATTTATATCTCCAGGCTATGATTATTCATCTCTGAATGATTCCGGAATGAAAAAAAGGCTAGAAGCAAATATGGTAAGAACAAATTTAAATATGAAATAGTGAGTTCTCTAAAATAGTAAACTAATGTATTTATGCATATTAATGACAATACTTTCCATTTGTTAATTACTCTTCTGCACAATGTTTGTCTTGAGTTGCTTTAAACCCCAAGTGTTAGAAATGAAGGTGTTAAATGGAAGAAATAATTATTCTTTGCTTTTCATTTCTCCATTACTAAATATATATATAGTCTGGGCACCATAAAGTACATATTCCATTTTTATTACCCTGCCCAGTTCCCCAATACTTTTTTGAAACTATGCATCCTCCCCACATACTCTTCATATGGGCCTAGGTTTAGTATTCATGAATAAACAGAGAAAATAAAATGTTTTGGAAAAAAAATTTATTTGGTAAGAAGTGTCAGTCCCAGGCAATCAGTCTGCTAGAAAGTCTAAAGCCAGTTGCCTACATAAATGTTTAAATATTTATTGAGCTTAAGTGTTTAAAGTATTAACAAAACAAAACAAAAAAGAATACAATATATTAGAGGTAATAAGATGGATCTGGGGGGGGAAAGCAATGATTACAATCTTGTTTCTGTACCTTCTCCTTATTTAAGATGGTATCTTTAAGACCATGTAGCCCAAAATGGCCCCATGAATTCCTTCCTGCTGTGATAAAACTGCTCAGCACATCTTGAGAGGCGAGTGGTTTTGCCGGGGCAGGTGGCTAGCTGAAATCATTAAGGAGTAGGTCTGAGCAAATACATAAGCAAAAGGCGCAGCAAGAAAAGAACCATTAGCTGACTAAAGCAGATGCTCCAACATCAGCAACATAAAATAACGTTCACATAAGTGAACACATGTTTCTGAGAAACCAGAATGACTTCTGAAATCATGAGCAAAAACCGGCAAATGTCATCAGTTCTATGTGGATGGGGATGTGGGGGGATTTAAAGAGACATTTCACTCAGGGCCAATTCTCTCTAATAGGTGTTTCAAAGAAACCACTGGTCTTGCTTCTTTAGTCCTTGCTCTCATTGGATTCCTGTTTAACCCTTGGCAACAGCACACTGTTGTCCCCATCACCTTTACAGTCCATCACATGTAAAAGTTATAAAGGGGAAGGTGGGGCTTCGTGGGCTGTTATTTTCCTAAAATAAAATAGCATAAGCACCAAAAACTTGAAAGAACAGCACTCATAAGTACTAGTTATTTCGCACGTCATTTTTCTTAAAATATGTCCTCTACACACACTTAGACAACTTTCACACTTTTTAGGAAAGCGAGGAAATGCTAAAGGATGGGACAGAGCTAGCAGGGGTATAGCGGCAGGACCTGTCTCTCCTGAGTCACTGCCAATCGGCAAATGAGAATGAGGTTATTGGTGACTAACCAGTCCTTAAAGGTGAGAAACCAATGCTCTCATAATTGCCCTCTCCAATTTGAGAAAAGGGCAGTATTAGGTAAATATCTATAATAATAAAAGCGTAATATGCTAAATAGACCAGACTGCCAAACAATCTTCTGGACGTCATTCTGGACATCCTTCTCGACGAAGCCGTGGCAGCAGGGGCCGAGGCAGAGGCAGTTAGGGGGGATCAGACAGAGACTGCCGAACAACCTTCTGCACGTCATTCTGGACATCCTTCCCGACGAAGCCGTGGCAGCAGGGGCCGAGGCAGAGACAGTTAGGGGCGAGCAGGCAGTCAGGCAAGCAATTACGGGCGATGAGGCAGGCAGGTAGAGGCGGTTAGGGGTGATCAGGCAGGCATCCTGGTTTGTAAAAGTAAGACTCTAGAACAGGGGTGGGCAAACTTTTTGACTCGAGGGCCACAATGGGTTCTTAAACTGGATGGGAGGGCCGGAACAAAAGCATGAATGGAGTGTTTGTGTGAACTAATATAAATTCAAAGTAAACATCATTACATAAAAGGGTACGGTCTTTTTTTTCAATAGTTTTATTCATTTCAAATGGGCCGGATCCGGCCCACGGGCCGTAGTTTGCCCACGGCTGCTCTAGAAGCAACTTAACCCTTTCCATGTGAAATGGTTTGAGGAAACATCCCTCTAGCCCCATAGAACTAGAAACCTTCAGTTTTTCTAGGACATATATGTGTTAGAAATGGGGGTCAAAAAAGAAGGCAAGAACTATCGATCGAGAAGCTTGCTGAATGTTAGCTTTTTTCTCAGGCCTCACCTGCTCTGGAGTGTCTGCTAAAGTCCTACGCATTTTAAATTGCTGGACTACATAACCATTTTGGTACCTCCAAATACCAGAATTCAAAACATAAAGCAAGCAATGCTAAAAACACTTTTCTTTGTTTCCTAAAATAATAATCTGATAGAATGAGATGTGTCTATTATATCATTAAATACTGACATTTCATCCCCCGCCAATTAATCATTTGTGAATATAATTCCATTCTTCGCAAATATTTATTAAACTCCTACTATGTGCCAGACATGCTAGGCATATTGGCAGATAAAACAGAAAAAAGAATCCCAACTTTCCTTCGGCTTACATCTTCAAAAAAGGAACAAACAACAATATGTTTAATTAAAAGATACAGTTTGTTAGATTACAGACATGCTACGGGGAGATATAAACTGTTATGAGTGAGGGGTTTCTTTTTTGCTTTTGGCTTTTTACAAATTTAAATAGGAAGACCAAGGAGAATGTGAACAAAAAAGAGACTGAATAAAAACCTGAAGAAAATGAGGAAGTGAACCATGCATATGATAATAGAAGAAATATCTGGGCAGATTGGGAAACAGCAAGTGTAAAGGCCTTAGAGCTAGAACATAATTGGATGGACTCAAAAATCATCACAAGGGCCCTGGCCAGTGCAGCTCAGTTGTTGGAGCCTCATTCCATGCACTGAAGGGTTGTGGGTTCAACTCCAGGTCAGGGCACATACCTGGGTCACAGGTTCCATCCCCAATTGGGCATGTACGGAGCCAACAAATCAAGGTTTCTCTCTCACATCAATGTTTCACTCTATCTCTCTCTCTCTTTCCCCATCTCTTTTCCTCTTTCTCTAAAATCAATGAAAGCATATTGTTGGGTGAGGATTTTTTTTAATACAATAACATTAATTAACTAATTAAAAAAGAATCATCATAAGGATCTGTATGGCTAAAATGGGGTACATGT
>NW_006294778.1:6373912-6382856 GCF_000327345.1 Myotis davidii
TCCAGAACAGAAGAAAGCCATTTCAACATAACAACAAAAGCACAAGCAACAAATGAAAAAAAAAATCAACAAATGGGGCTAATCAAACTTAAAAGCTTTTGTACAGTGCCCTGGTTGGTGTGGCACAGTTGATTGGGCATTGTCCAGTGCACCAGGAGGTTACCAGTTCTATTCCTGGTCAAGGGCACATGCCTTGTTTGTGGGCTTGATCCCCAATAGGGGGCATGCAGGAGGCAGCTGATTGATGTTGTGCTCTCACATTGATGTTTCTCTCTTTGCCTCTCTCTCTCTCTCTCTAAACATCAATAAACTATTCTTTAAAAAAAAGCTTCTCTACAGCAAAAGTAACAATCAACAAAATGAAAAGTTAACCTACAAAATGGGGAAAAAATTGTAAGCCATGTATCAGATAAGGGGTTAATATCCAAAATGGATAATAATAATAAAAAAAGACAAACTTAGGCAACTCAAACACCAAAAATAAAACCATATATATATATCCCTAATATGCAAATCGAACTAACAGCAGAACAAACGAAAAACCAAACAACCAGTCGCTATGACATGCGCTAACCACCAGGGGGTGCATGTGGAACAGGGCGGGTGTCGGCAGCAGGCGGCAGAGTGCAAAACATGGCGGGTGTCAGCCACGGAGGGATGGTGGAGCAGGTGAGCAGGTGCACCAGAACAAGCGGGGGGTGGCAGTTGCTATCATCTGGGTGAGCCTCTAGTGGTTACTAAAAATTCTTTGTTCCCATGCGCCGCAGTCCCGCCCCGCTCACACACACTGCCAATGCCTGGCACCAGTTCTGATCGCGCTGTCAGTGGACAGCTGCAGGCCCTAATCACCCCTGAGGGCTTCTCCACCTCCCCCTGCTCCTGAGGGGTGATCAGGGCAGCAGCCAACACTTGCACCCACTGCTGGCACAGGCACCAATGACTCTGCGCTGTCAACAGGTGCGAGCAGGGCCAGCACTGTCAATGTGTGGGAGCAGTGGCCATGGGAGTGGCAGCCGCGGGAGCAGGGCTGCAGGCAGACAGGGGACTGGGGGCCACGGTGGGAAGGGCCAGTCGGGGACACAGAGGATGGGCCAAGGCCCACCCCTGTGCCCATGCAGCCTTGCAGCCCACAATTCCTTTGAAGGTGCATGAATTCATGCACTGGGCCCCTAGTCTAATAAAAAAGTGGGCAGAATGGACATTCTTCCAAAGAAGACATCCAAAGGGCCTACAGGTACATGAAAAGGTTCTCAACACCACTAATGATCAGGAAAATTCAAATCAAAATCACTATTGGATATCCCCTCACACCTCTAAGAATGGTCTAGAATAGCCGTGGGCAAACTACGGCCCGCGGGCCAGATCCAGCCCGTTTGAAATGAATAAAACTAAAAAAAAAAAAGAAAAGACTGTACCCTTTTATGTAATGTTTACTTTGAATTCATATTAGTTCACACAAACACTCCATCCATGCTTTTGTTCCGGCCCTCCGGTCCAGTTTAAGAACCCATTGTGGCCCTCGAGTCAAAAAGATTGCCCACCCCTGGTCTAGAAGATAAGAGATAACAGCATTGATGAGGATGTAAAGAAAAAGGAACCCTTGTGCACTCCTGGTGGGATTGTAAACTTGTTCAGTGATGGAGAACAGTATGGAGGTTCATCAAAAGATTAATAAGACTACCACACAATCCAGCAATCCCATTTCTGGATACATATCCAAAAAAACTAAAAACAGGTTATCAAAGAGACATACTGCAGCACTACTCACAATAGCCATGAGAAAAAAATAAAAATTTTCCCACTGCAAACACATGGATGGACCTTGAGGGCATTATGCTAAGTGAGATAAGTCAGACAGAGAAAGACAAATACTGTGTGATATCTCATATGTAGAATCTAAGAAAATTGAAATCATGAAAGCACAGACTAAAATGGTATTTACCAGAGCCTGAAGTTGAGAAAATTGAGAAATGTTGTTTAAGGTTACATACTTACAGTAGATAACTAGTAGTAGACAACTAGACCTAGAGACCTAAATACATAGTACTGTAAGGCCAGGAAGAAGCCTCTCCCTCCCCCAGACCTTTCTTGCAAGCCCTGGCCCTAGTTTAGTCATAGCAGAGTCATTTTATCTCTTCCTGGGACCGGTCTGTGCTAACTGACCTTTCCAGTAAGCCTGGTGCTCTGGTGTAGTCACAGCAGAATTGTTTTATCTCTCCCTGGGGTAGGTTTGTGCGAGACAGACCACCCTGACCCCTCAGAAAATAAGTCAACTACAATCACAGGCTAGGCCCGTCATTGCAAAATGTTTTGTGAAACTGAAACCCTGTTTTTCAAGGCCACCTGCGTGTGGTTTTTGTCTTTATAAACCCCAGTTCCACAACAGCTGGGGGCTCCAGTCAGCCAGCACTTCCCTCGGGATGCTGCTTGTCTGCCTGAGGGCCCCTGCGCTGCGCTTGTAATAAAAATCCTCTTGCTTTTGCATCAAGTTCCGGTCTCCGCGTTTGACTTGGGGTCGTCGCCCTCTCCGACGGACTCCCCGGGGGTCTTAGGACCTTACAGTACCATAATTCTTCAATGTTAACGATAGGTTCTTGAAACTACAACTTGAAGCAAAATGATGTCTAAAACAACTAACTTTACCATAGGCTAACTGATATAAATGAGAGTTAAGTTCCAACAGCATCTTTCTGGTAAAACAAACAAACAAACAAAACAAAACAAAAAAAAAACATCAAACTTCTAAAGATCCCAAACACTTCTATGACTAAACAGTGAAATAAATGTGAGCTATACACACACTTAAGAAATATTATTACAAACAAGATAATAATTGTCCACTTGCTTATTGTAGTTCAGAGTCTTGTGTGGCCAAAGCCTATCTCAGCAGCTCAGGGTGCAAAGCGGAAATCCACCCTGGATATGATGCTCTCCCTTCACACCACACTCAATCACACTGGGACAATTTAGACATGCCATTTCACCTAGTATACACATCTTTGGGATGTGGGAGAAAAACCAGAGTACCTGAAGAAAACCCACACACACATAGGGAGAACATACAAACCCCACACAGACAGTGACCCCTGCAGGGAATCAATTATTTTCTTATCAACATTAAAACGAAACAACATTGAATGAAACAAGGTTATTTGAGGACTTATTGCACAGTGATTACAGATAACAAAACTGTATTATAGACATTAAACTTGCAAAACTATATCCAATGATTTAAAAAAATAGAAAACTGTCACTTAAGGGTCATTATAAGGACCTTGGCTTTACTCTGAAGCAGGAAGTCATCACGGGATTTTCAGCAAAGGACTGATATGATCTGACTTAACATTTTACAAGATTACTCTAGCTGATATAGTGAGAACAAACTTCAAAGCTGGGGATAGGAAGGAGCAAGACCTAAGTAGAAAGATCAGTGAGAAGCCTATAACAGTGAAAGACTGTGGCTAGAATGATCCCAGTGGAGTGGTGAAAAATGGTTAGATTCTGAACATACTTTGAAGGTAGACCAGACAGATGAAGGATGTGAGAAAGAGAGTGTAGTAAAGGATAATATCAAGGTTTCGGCTTGAGCAATAAAGAACAGAGGTGCCATAAAGTGATATGGGGGAGACTGAAGGAGGAATTCGTTTGGGGGAAATGTCAGGAGCTCAGTTTTACCCATGTTAATTTCGGGGCCTCTATCGAGATTCCATGTGGGAAATAAAAGTGACAGAAATGTTACTAAAAGATTGACACGTTGTATTTACAATCCAAGCACAGTTAAGGTGAAGAAACTGGGGACTGCTATTGGGAGAAGGAAAACATCTCTACAACTTCCTGCAGGCAATGCTGATTCAGCACCATGGACAGTAACCGGCAAATTGGTAGGGGCTGAATACAAAAAAAAGCTGAATGGATGAGCTCTGTGATTCTTTTTCTGTGGCCAATCACTATTTTCCAAGTATTTTTTCTTTCTCAACTGCATCTTCAGACATTTGTTTTTCTGTCTTAAACACATACTCCAGAAAATCTGCTTATATATTTTCCAGTGTTTCCCTCTTCAGTAATTTTCATAGTCCAATTTAAATCTTTACTCTGCATTGTCTTTTGCTTGTAAACATTATTCCTTTTCAACTCATCTATGCTCATTATAAAACATCACACCAACTACAGTGGAGCTGAGAATGGTGCAGCAAACTTGCCCCTCATCAGAGGTTGGCTGGGTTACTGATGATTACATTTCTCTGCATAATCATTTGATTGGTCCAAATTCCTCAATGATGCAGCTTCCCAAGATGGTTGATTTTGGCAACAAGGTCCATGATAACGTAACTTAGTACAATTTAAACTTTTTATTTAATAGATAATAGCTAACATGTTATAAACAATAACACAGAAATGTTCCAGGGAAACATGTGAAAATGTCCAGTTACAGGTTGTGCATAATCAACAACCCAGTTTCACATCTTCCCTTTTAAAGGCTAAAACATATTTTGGATCATTCATCAAAGTGCCATGAGTGTGAGTTATATGGGAATATCGTCAAGCCCATAATTAAGTGCTTCAAATTTTCACACCAGGCTTGGAGTCTAGTTGCTGAAGTCTAACTCAATGTCTAACATGGTCCCGTCGGGACCTTCACATGTGAGGCCTAGACATTCTCCTAGCTCTTCTTACTACAGAGTCACTACCCTGCCTCAGCCATGTCATAAAAGGTCCATTCTGTGTCTTTGATATTTGTATCTCCGTAAGTATATGTAGAAGCTCACTGGGTGTTAAGTCCAGCTCAGCCTGTTTACCTGTGTATGACCTTGGGCACATCGTAACATCTCTTAGCCTCAGCTTATACATCAAAAAATGAAAAGCCATATTTCAGAGTTGTTGGTGGATTGAGTGATATCATGTATATAGTCTACCCTAGCCAAGCCCTCAAATACCAGCTCTCTAGAAAATCAAGTGATTCGATATTTGTCTGTTTTCTTAAATGGTTGACTATTCAGTAGGCTGGGATACTGATAATTTTCTTTCCTAAGCCAATAGCAGCTACTACCTAACTGCTTAAGTAAAAGATTGAGAATTCTGTATATGAAAATTTATACAGTTGGGACATATATTTTCCTATGGCACTAATTGATACCAATTAAATTATTTTTATTCCAGGTAAGAAGATACTTATAATGAGAAATTAACATGAGAAAGCTCACCATTTTATAACACATGGATTGGATTTTGTAGTTTTCCAACATAAATTTATGGATAATTCACACAAAAATACTTTACTCCCATTCATATATTAAAAGGACATCAATTAAGCAAGTTAAAAAGAAACCCAGAATACTTGAGTTTAATAGTCATAATACACCTTCCCTTGGGTCTGAATCCACTTAACAACTTTATACTAGAATTGAAGCAAAGTATCTGGCATGGGGGTTCCTATGACAACTTAAGTTTTCTGGTTTGTGAAGCCATTTCCTCTGTGAAGTAAACATTTAGAGCTTTGTCTAATTCATTGCTAAGATCTTCCCCAGTGGCTGCCAATGTTGCTTTATGCAGCACTTATTTTAATGTTTCGGACAATAATTCATCCCCATCTGTGACAAATGCATTATCCAGTCACATTTCTGTAGAATATAAACTCTCTCCCAACCAGTTAAGTGTAGCATTGCACTCTGAGATCAGAAGCCATTTTTGTGCCTATCTGAGAAAATGTGTTTTTTTTAGAATAATCTGTAAATCTACAGAACAAATTCAAACTAAATAGAAAAAATGCTTAGAGGGAATTTTTAAAATCTGTGATGCTGTCTTTTTATTCTTTAATTTTTATGCCTAGTGGAATTTCCTAATCCTGAAAAGGAATCATTCTTTTATTCATTCAACAAGCATTTATTAAGCCCTCACTCTGTAGCACAGAGTCCTTTTCAAATTGAGGAATTTGAGACCTGGGGGAATAAGTGACATAACTACAGGGGAGCCAAAGCCAGAACTTTTTGCTCATAATCCAATGTTCTTTCCACAGTGTCCTATGCTGGGCATACCATGGGCATATATGATATATGGGCATATCAGTTTTAAAACTCGGTCTCCCAAAGCTCCCAACTGTGAAAAAAATAAGCTCGGGAGTCCTCAGTTTAATTTTTATGTTGATGTTGTTTTTCAATTATTTACCTATCTACTCACTCTCAAAATTTTCTCAAGAACCCCAAAACTTTTTCTCATCAAGAAAAGCAGTGGGTACTGATTAGGGTGGAGGGGCATGGGGGGAATAAGCACTTTCATTTAGTGCTGGAGAACATGTCAATTAAAACAGTGTCTTTAAGGAGAAGCAATTTGAGAATAGCCATCAGAATTCAAACTATGTATAACTTTTGAGTATTAATTCTAAAGGAATGTCAGCCTACTAGTATGTATTCCAGGATATGCATGTAAGAATGTTCACTAAGTCGATACTGATAGCAGTAAAACATTGGCAATAACCTCATTTATCAAATTACCTAAATTATGGCATGTTGCATGTATGATCTGGAGTACTAGACTGCTATTAATAACAAGATGAACCTATTTGTCCTGCCATAACTCTCCAGGACAAATTAGTTGTTGGAAAAACAAGTTCAGAAACTACATATATTATGATCCATTTATATGTTTTGAAATTTCATATATGTGACTCTGGTTCCATCTCTATCTCTCTTTCTGTCTCTATGATTATCGAAATGCATATTTCCCAGGAGTGGTATTGGGGCCCTGGCTGGGTAGCTCAGCTGGTTAAAGCATTGTCCTCATTTCCAAGGTTATCAGGGTACATACAAGAATCAACCAATGAATGCAAAAATAAGTGGAACAACAAATTGATGTTTCTCTCTCTTTCCTTTTCTCTCTCTCTCTCTAAAATCACCAATAAATAACGATTTTTTAAAAGAGTGGTATTGGGGTAGCAAGGAGACACATTGAGTCATTTCCTCTTTATTCTTCCATACCATACTGATTTTTAAATAAACATGTATTGATTTTATAACTTTTAAAAATGTAAGTACTATGCTGGGCATATCTGTTTTAAAATTCCTGTCTCTCAAACAGCTGAGAGAAAGACAAGGCC
Source organism: Myotis davidii (assembly GCF_000327345.1). Classification (NCBI taxonomy): domain Eukaryota; kingdom Metazoa; phylum Chordata; class Mammalia; order Chiroptera; family Vespertilionidae; genus Myotis; species Myotis davidii. The sequence goes on from NW_006294778.1 coordinate 6,381,003, forward strand.
TTTCTTAGTGATCCCTCCACTGATGTCTACTGTCCTAAATGAAACTCATTGTACACATCAGATCTGTTTTATTCTTGGAAATTTGCTCCTAAGCTTTCATCACCCATTTGATGGCATATTACGATACCATATGGCAGCTTACTAGACCTGACTACACTGCAGAAACCATTTCTATAAATAAAACGGTTGACAATTACCTTCAGGGCATCAATAGATGGACGTGGGAGCCAAACAGAAACACAGACATATCCCTTCAGTTCTAACAACCATAAGACCTTTTTTTCAAAAGTGTGTTGGCTGTGGCATGGAGTGCTAAGTCAGTCAGCTCCAAGACTATTCATTCGTACTGACCAATAAAAAAGTAAACTACGAGAAATGAGGCTCAGCTGAGGACAGGACCTTGCATCATTAATGAAAAAATCCGCCTGCACAACGAGGATCTGGCCAAGAAAGCAGAGGAAGGAAGAGAAGCCTCCATTCCTTCATCCTTTTTCCTCATCAGCACAAGAAGAAATGATGGAGGCTACAACTCTGCACTGCAAACCAGGGATGAACAGGCCACTGGGCAACATTTTGGAAACCCAACGATGGAGGTCGTCCAGAATCTCAACTGCCTGCTGGCTTAAATTCTGCCTGTATCCCAGTTCTGTTTGGAGGGGAGGGAAGTAATTGACATAGCAGTAGAAAAAAGAACTGCACAAGGCCCACCAGCAGCTGTAAAACTCCCAATTTCTTTTATCTTGGGGAGCCACAGATAAGCTTGCTGACTTCCATTTTTCTCAATTTCCAGCCAAGTGTTTGGTTTTCCTCGAGACAGAAATGCCACAAATGTATTTCAACACAGAGTAAAAAAACCATTCTGTGATCATCCCATCTGTGCTCTGTCAATTCTCATGCTACATAATAATCAGAGGAGGGAAAGGGGAAATTTGTTTTGAGAAATCGATTTTCTCGCTGGGGTGGAAAGAAAGCCAGGAGACCCATCAATTATCAGCAACTGTTCAAAGGAGTTTCTTTGGTAATTAAATGAGGGAGATTTTAATAGATTGAAGAATGAATGGGTTCCAGCAATGTACAGGCTGAGGTCAAGTGGGAGAGCTCCCCCTTCTATTCAAAACATCTAAAATTGCTACATAAACTGTAGCTACACAACCACAAAAGTTGTAAATGCCAAGCCAGGCTGGAAGGAAAGGAGAGGAGAGGCAGGAGGTAGGGAAATGGAGAAGGTCAAGAGGGAGGGATTCAAATGTAAAAGCCAACAAGCAGAAACTATGCCACCGCTGCCTTCGGGGAAAGAGCCGGAAAGCTGGGCACAGGGAGGTGATTCAGAGCCACTGCATGTCAGATGTTAAGGATAAAAGGACAAGTAAGACATGGCCCACTTCCCAAGGCGCGTGGCATGGGTTCCAACATGCACTCCCTGCGTGGCAAGGCAAGTGTGCATGGGGTCGAGGTAGGCGGGCAGAGAAGGCGAATAAGAGAGGGAACTAGAGAAGAAGAGAAGCAGTCTTTAGAAAACATTTTAAACAACAAATGAAAATTGTACCTTATACTTAGAAAAAGGTAGTTGGCAACTGTGCTGCTGCTTTTGAAACCTATTTTCAGGTGCTTTTTTAATGTTTTTATTGATTGAATTTTTAGAGAGAGAGGAAGGGAGAGGGCTAGAAAGAGGGAAAGGGATAGAGAAAGAGATGCATCGATAAGACAGAAACATCATTGTTCTGCTGCCTCCTGCACACCCCCTACTGGGGATCGAGCCCACAACCCTGGCATGTGTCCTGACCGGAAATCAAGCCAGTGGCCTCTTGGTTCATGGGTCGACGTTCAACCACTGAACCACACTGGCTGGATTCA
>NW_006294778.1:6382909-6400524 GCF_000327345.1 Myotis davidii
GTGCCCGCAACCAAGGTACATGCCCCTGACCAGAATCGAACCTGGGACCCTTCAGTCAGCAGGCCGACGCTCTATCCACTGAGCCAAACCAGTCAGGTTATGTCAATCTTTATTTCATAAAAATATGAAGCAGATAGGCCATAACCATTCATCAATACCAAAAATTTTAAAATACACATTTGCTCCAGAATAACTTTGAATTTTATTAGCATTGATGCTCATTCTTAACTGATCCTAAGCCATGAAATCCGGTTTTCTAAACTATTAATTTTAATACTACTGATGAATCTTACTTTAAATCATAGGGATGAATATCTACCTTTGAAAGTTGCTATGCACTGAAATACAGTTTTCAACTAAATTACAGTATTGAAGCACTGAATAGTTTTTACCTTTTCCCTATAAATACTACTAGTCCCTCTTTGACAGAATGGGAAACTGTCACACTGCTGAAGAAATCAACAATTTCATCTATCCTGGTTTTCTACAACTATATTTAACTTACATTTGAGGATGCTGAATCAGAAAAAGAGCAGAGTAGTAAATTTTGACTACTTTTATTCTTCTCTCTTGTTACTTAGTTCATTGAAAATGACTAGGACACCATTTACAGACCTACCTGACAACTAAATTTATTGAATGTCCTTATTTTTTATATTCTTCGGGATTTGGAAGTTGAGTCAAAGAAAAGTTCAGGAGCATACTCAAAGCCACAAATCTGGAGTATAGCATCACTGGGGAGTAAACCCAAATTATCTGAATCTTAGACTAATGTTCTTTGAACAATACCTCCCTGTTTCTCCCATTAGATATTACTATATTAGGTTTAAAAAAAAACAAGTTGTTTTAATAATCTGATTCATAATGATGATGCTCAGTAATAATAAATATTCTTAAAAACTTTAAAAAGTAGTTAACTCTATTTGCACTACAAACTCTGCCACCCTCAATTTCCTTTAGCTACTTGAGGGAAATCTACGATTTATAGAAAATTAGCCTGGGATCAATTAAGAAGACACCCAACTTTAGATAACATATTTAGGCTTCCATTACTTATATATCTATTAAAGTTGACCCAAAATTTTCATGGCCTGAATGATAATACTAGGATGTAGCCAAGTTACCTATCTATTATCCGTCAAGTAATTTAGAAGTGCAATTTTTACATTAACCTTTTTTAGTTCTCTGCCAAGTTTCTGCTCGTTACATTCAAACTTCATAAAAGCCTGTCATTAAGGTAAAATTCTGTACCTGGATGGTTTTGAACTTTGCAAACCATGAACTTGAGCGCACTGCTCTTTTGTAAAACAAGCGCTGAATACTTAGCACACTCACCTTACTAAATCCTGTGTATAAAGGTAGACGAGACACAATGCTTACCTTTAATAGATGTATAATCCAGCGTTTAATATACACAGTTAATTTTTAAATAATTACATAAAAGGTACCATGATAGCAAAAGTCAAGGGCAATGAGCCCAAACTGGTGTTACAAAGTTTCTGACTGTAGCCATGTTTTGAAGGATGACGTATTAGTGCCTCTCAATCAATCAAAAGTGACAAGAACATATCAACAAAGATGATGGCAAAAGCAAAGGCAAGGAGCCATGAAACAGTGGGAACTACAATTTGTTATCCAATCTTTCAAACGATGAAAGGAATGATCAAAGATTGGGTTGGAGAACTAAGAGGAGGCCAGGACGTAAGGGTTTTCAAAAAACTATCCATTAGTATATTGCAAAGGATACATTTCTTCATAAAAAGGGTTAACTGTTGCACATATGAATGATGTACAAAATATTTATGTTACATATGTTATTATCAAACCTACACATGATTGCGAAGTAAAAGTTACGTTTTTTCATATGAGGCATAATCACAACTTCTGAGTCCTGCGTTATGTATGACACAGCCTTCTGTGGGGGAGAAGCCAGAAAATAATGTGGGTAATCTATTGTATTCTAGGCAAACAAATTTTTCTATCACAGTTCCCCAATAATGAATCATCTCATCACAATCCACAAGGCCATAATTTATAGATGTTGTCTATTAGACCAATTTATTGTCAACCAACAATCTTTAGTCTCTCCGTAAAACAGAGACTGAAGGTGCCACAGCTCACCAGATCTCACTGAGAAAATTGACTAATCTTTAGCACACTCCTCCACTTCTGATCCCTTTATCTAATTTGTATGGCTTTCATGAATTAGTTGTGCTTTGTCCCCAAACCATGTTATGCCATTTGTACTTATTATTGTAATTATGTGATTTGAGTTAAATAGCAAGCAAAGAATAAAATGTGTAAAAAGAGAGTTGGCATTTATCAGAAAAAATAAGTTGAAAGCTTTGGAAACACTTGATAAAGCTGAGTCACATATACAGAAATAATTGCTACAGAACCAGCAACTGTAGTAATCAGGCAAATCATAAAAAACGAAATGAATTCTGCACTTAGGTTGTTTTCACAGGTGTCTAAGTCCTCCTAAGTGATGAGTTACAGGCATGATTTATACAAGAAAGATAATGCAGAACACAAATTTATGGATTCTTATTTGAAGAATGGGTCTTATCCCCACGCCAAAAGATTAGCGAGTCAGCTTAAGTCTTTGTTTAAAATAAAATGTTCAAGAAATGCAAATATCATACCGCTTTAATGATTCTCTCATTTAAAATTCTTCTTCCATTGCCCCCCAAAAATCTGTCCTAAGCATTTAGAGTAAAGGGGCTTCTAACTCTGTTTCTGGTGACATTAAGAAAGTCCATTCCACGTCATATGTTACCAGGGAAATGCAAATTAAAGCAATCAGATACCGCTACACACCTCTTGGCCCAAATCCAGATAATATTAAAACAAGTGAGTAAATTATATAGTATGTTGGAAGATGATAAATACTATGGAGAAAAATTAAGCTGCAAAGGAGACAGAGAATATCAAGAGGTGGGAAGTGGTGCAAACGCATGTAGGGTGGTTAAGGAAGACTCCATGGAGAATTTGGGCTAAGAGTTGGAACTAAGCATCAGCCAAGAAGACAACAGAGAAGAGTGTTCTTTGGCACAAGGAATAACAGTGCCAAGAGCTGGGATTGGAAAATGCATGTAACAGTTGAAGGACTGGAGCAGCGTAAACTAGCTGAGTGTGGGGAAAATAGTACAAGTTGAATGAGGACATCATTTCCATGGGAAGTCAACATAGGATTTTTAGCAGAGAAATAACATGACATGACTTCTGTTTTAACCAGGTAACTCTGAGCTTCTGTGTTGAGAATACAGCGTAACAGCCAAGTTCAAAGCAGGGAGGCTGCTGCAGATGATAGTCAGGAGATGACAGTGGCTTTGATCTGGGTGGCGGTGGAGGAAACAGTGAGAAGTGTTGTATCCCAACATATTCTGAACCCATATTCTTTGCCTAAAAAAAGGACGAACCTTCTCTCTTTGAGTTTTTTCTTTTGCATAAAGCAAATATAAGGCTAAAATTATTCTGGTCGTCCTACATGAAGTAGATTTGTGGTCTTCAAACCCTTTTGCCCCTGTATGTCTTAAAGAAACAAAACAAAAACCTATACATTCCCTCCTGAATTTTGTATTCCTCCATGAAGTTCAGTTGGAATCATCATAAACTGACACAGGATTGCAAAGAACATAACTTCTGGCATATGTAAATAGTGAAATTTTCAAACAGAACTTCAATGTCCCACCTGGGTAGTTAATTGTACGGTTCCATCTGGGCCACAAGGTGCCCAGACTTTGATCAAACATGGCTCTGGGTGTGTCTGGGAGGATGTTTCTAGACGAGACTGACACCTGAATGAGTAAGGCGATCTGCCCTCCCTAATGTGGGTGGGACTCATTCAGTCAACTGAACACCTGAATAGAACCGAAAGGCTGAGTAAGAGGGAACTCCTCCTTCCAGACTGCCTTGAGCTGGGACATCGATCGTTTCCTGCCCTTGGACTCATCTGAAATATTGACTCTTCTTGGGTCTCCAGCTGCCAGCGTTTGGACTGGAACGGAAACCAGCGGCTCTCCTGGGTCTCCCGCTTGCCAACTGCAGAATGTGGGACTTCTCTGCCTCCATAATCGAATGAGCCAATTCCTTATCTCTTTTTTTAAACTTATTCATTAAGGTATTGCATGTGTCCTTATCCCCCCCCCCACTAGCTCCAACCCCCTCCCCCTGCCTCATGCCCTCACCCCCTGGTGTCTGTGTCCATTGGTTAAGCTTATATGCATACATACAAGTCCTTTGGCTGATCTTTCCCCCTTACCCGGACCATCCCCTACCTTCCCTCTGAGGTTTGATGGTCTGATTGATGCTTCTCTGTCTCTGGATCTGTTTTTGTTCATCAGTTTATCTTGTTCCTTATCTCTTAATACCTCTCTCCCACCCGCCGCCCCGTGTGTGTATGTGAATATGTTACTAGTTCTGTTTCTCTAGAGAAGCCTGTCTAATACAAACACCATTATCCATTTTTAAAATAACTGACCAAGTTCAAGCTCTTCCTTAGCAGCTGGAAAATTTACACTGAGTGCACTTCCCACAGAACTTTATCCCAATGTAGTACATGTTTATGTTGGAACGTCTGTTATTGCTCACACACTACCATACTTATTTGGCAGGAGAATATTTCTAACTGCTGTTCTGTTCAGGGCCCGGTGGGTTTTATACCACTGCACAATACACTACAGTAATATTTGGGGAGGATAAGAGAGATTCCATTCTTTGCTAAAATGGGAAAGAGTAATTGTGAAGGGGGAGGTGAGAGATAAAACTGAGCATATATAATCGAGAGTTTGGGAACTGATGCCTTCAAAACCTGTACTTTGCTAAGTGTTTGGATATACCCCAGGAATACCTGTTTCAAGGCCCTGGAGATGACCACGCATTTGTCTGAGCGCTACAGAATCTTCTGTGCGTGTGTAATTGTGGCTCCACTGCTTGGCTCCCCCAGTGCTGCCCTTGGGAATAAGGAGGGCAGCCTGCTCTTCAGGCAAATGTGTTTGTTAGCAACTCAGCTCGCTCTAGGATGCTAACCCCAGCTTTAATTTGACATTTGGCTAAGGCACCAAGTCTCAACTGGCCACAAAGAAAAGCTGCAATCTAGGCTTTATGAATCTGGGAGTAATGCCACCTCAGGTTCAATGTCAACGAATAATTCTCAAAACCTCAGCTGAGAAAAACAATACACAGGGAAGAGTGCTTGAAGGACAAGTACTACACCTACTCTTCATGTTGCTGGGCCAAATCGGATCAATAGGGAATAGAACCTAACAGTTATAGAAGAGCCTTTTACAGAATTCTGCTTTGAAGCAATGCTATCAACACAAAAGTGTTGGTGGAGGATCAGCCATGTAAAATTTGATGATTTTCATAACAAAACGCTGTGTACTCTTTATGGAGATTCCTGGGAGAACTTCTCCAATGTTGGTGCCAAGAGTGGTTATAATCATCCTGAGCAACTGGTTTCTCTTTGTTCCTGCAAGTGTTTCCTCTTCCCACAGGCTGATGGGAAGCTGACAGCCACAGCTGTGGCCCCTGGACCTTCCACTTAGGTCTTTCTGACACACATTTAATTGCATTCCTGGTTCCATTTTGTCCCCACCTTTTCTTCCTTGCTTTTTTTTCATCTCTTTTCACTCTGCCAAATATTATGTATTTGTATCAGCACCCTCAATTCCTCTGGTATGAGGTTATATACACATGAATACCTATGTATGTACCTTCATGCTATAGTTTCATGCTCTTTCCATCACCATCTACAGAGCTATTTCTCTTGAAAATATTGCCTATTCTTTTAATGGTTGGAGTCATAAATATGCCATAGATTGTCACATAAAACCAAGTCAGAACACAAGGTACAATCATTAGGGTCTCCAAACGAAATTAAAAACTAAACAGAGTACAGGAGTATTTAATCAACAGAACAACAACAAGACAAGAAGAAGCCCTGGCTGGGTGGTTCAGCTAATGGGAGCATCATCCTGTACACCAAAGGGCTGTAGGTTCCATTCCCAGTCAGAACACATAACTGGGTTGCGGGGTCCATTCCCGGTCGGGGGAAGTATGTGAGACAACTGATAGATGTTTCTCTCTCTCTCTCTCTCTCTCTCTCTCCCCCTCCCCCTTTCTCTCTTTAAGCATGTCCTCTGGTGAGGATTAATAACAACAACACCCTCTCTCCTTCTCTCTCTCTCTCCCTCCCTTCCTCCCTCCCGCCCCCCTTACTCTCTCTCTTTAAAAAAGCAATTTAAAATATCCTTGGGTGAGGATTAACAAAAAACAAAATATGTTTCTAAGTTTTGATCAACAACCATTTTCTGAGGTCCTACTTTGTGCCAGACACTAAGCTACATGTAAAGAACTAAAAGAAAAGTAAGAATGGTTCATGATTCAAAAAGACTACTACAGTCTGAGGGGAAGGAGAAGTTACATATGCATATATGTCTATATGGATACATTCACACACATATATGGTATACCATTAACACTATGACATACGTCTATATAATCTTATAAAAGCAGGGGCCAGTTAATGCGACCTAAGGGGATAGCAGGAAAAGGGATTTTTTTATTGACTGCCGTGATTTAAGGGACTCTTTAATTCAATCAAGACTGTACTTGATTTACTATAAGTATAGTTAACTGGATAAAAAACATGTCAAACGATACCACTTCATCAGTATGACCAAGACAACAGTCTCCAGTCCTGTCCCGTTTTGATCTCTACTTGTCCCATACTGTGGAAACTTACCTAGTCCCCAGTGATTAGGGCAGTTTGTGGCATGATTTTCTTCCTCAATTTTGCAAGGGAAATCTAAAATCTTATAAGCAGCCTAAAATCCTTCAAAAGTCAGGGTCTGACAAAAGGGGTGTCTTGGCCGGGATCCATAAAATCTTTCATGAGTGTATTTTCAGTTTCGTGACCTAAGACACCACATGATTTACAGAAACACGCTTACTATTTGAAACGGAGGCCACTGCATCACTCAAAGATAACTTTCGGAGATAAGGGAACTAGCCTTGACTCCACTCTCCGGAACATTTTATACCTTTTGCTAAAGGAAAAAATGTACGTAGGCTTTAGAAAGAACTCTTTCAGCTTAAAGCACTCAGTAAAATGTTAGGCAATGTATAATTTCCAGCCATATTTAATTCATTTTCCCCACACTCCCAAGCCCCAGGATCTGTGGGTCCTTTTCTGTGCCCCCACATTGTTCCTCCCCCATGTCAATCCCAATGGGCTGTCAACTTCCTATACTACCAGGGTCCTAATTACTATTTGCTAAAAATTCTCAGGATATGAAATTGCTTAAAGTAAATGTAAATGTATCAATATTATTGCTCAAAAAAGTAGATACCATTGATATATTTCCAATTAACCCTATTTTACACAGCTTCCCAGAGTAAGGAAATTCCCAGAATTCTCTATGGAACCATTTCATACATTTCAGGGTGGTCTGCAAGTACACACAGATGCATAAAAGGTAACCCTTTAGACAGCGGTTCTCAACCTGTGGGTCGCGACCCCTTTGGCGGTCAAACGACCCTTTCACAGGGGTTGCCTAAGACCATCCTGCATATCAGATATTTACATTACGATTCATAACAGTAGCAACATTACAGTTATGAAGTAGCAACGAAAATCATTTTATGGTTGGGTCACAACATGAGGAACTGTATTTAAAGGGCCAGAAGGTTGAGAACCACTGCTTTAGGAGTTCATGATGGCCCACTCACCCTTCTAACCCCATTGACTACTCTCGCTGAAGTGGCCCTCCCCAGATATTGTTTCTTCATCTCCCTTTAAGACACTATTTCCTTAGCAGCAATTACCTAATCTATACGTGTCCATTTTACTTCCTAGGTTTATCTCCCTGCATCCTTTCAGCTCCAGGTGGGAGTCAGATGCATATCTTCCACCTCTCACAACCTCCAATGCCACCACCTTGGTCCATCACCAGCTCTGTCCTGATTTCTGCACCAGCCTCCTAGCTGGTGTGCCTTCACCCTGACTCCCCACAGTCTGTCCCCCGTGCAGCAGTAAATGAGATCCTTTCGAGGCTGCCAGTCAAATCATGGATCTCCTGTACTCAAAGCACTGGCTTCCCATCTCACTGTGAGCAAACTCGAATTCCTACCATGACCCCCAGCTCCCAGCCCCCTCCTCTGTCACTCTGCTCTTGTGCTCCTGGCCTCCTTGCTATTCTGTAATCAAGCCAAGCACAATCTCTTCTCGGGGCAGGCCTTTGCACAGGCCGTTCCCCATGCTTGGGCATCTTTTCCCATATATCCCCTGGCTCACACCCTCGCTCCCCTACTCAGGGCTCTGCTCAAATAGCATGTTGCTGAGACGACTGCCCGGCCGGCAAACTTCATGCCACCTTCGCTTTCCCCTTCATTTGGCTTCACTTACAATGGCCTGACATCAGTTTATTTATCAGCTTCTTTGTAAATCTCCTCCTACTTACATGTAAATCTCTTTGGGAGCAGGGAGCATATTTATTTTATATACTGCTGTATCCTGGGGCCTAGACTAGAGCCTGGCCTTTCAGGTGACTGATATAAGTAATTACTGAATGAGTAAATCTTACATAAGGTCCCTTTGTCATTCCTAATGCCTAATGAGAAATCATCTCTCCCGGGGCCCACTATTATCATCTCCACACCAGTATCCCTCATTGCATATACCAGTCCTTCTAATTTGGACTGCATTTGGCTCTCAGAGGGATGTTATCTACAATCTGACCTTGTCTTTCTCCTGCTCAAAATTTTGTCCAGTGCCTACAGAATACAGCAAAACCTCCTTTCCCTGTCCTATTAAGCCTTTGGAGACCTGGCCTGAGCCTTCTGGCTAAGCTTCATCTCCGACATCGCCCCAAAGAATAAGTTATGTGCAGCTCACTTATGCCCCCAGTGTCTTTGCACTTGATTGTTTCTCTGTCTGGAGCAGCGTCCCCTGCTTTGCAACTCATCCGAATGGTCTCAGGGCAGATGCTACCTCCTCTGCCCCAGGACAGCCTTAAGCCTTCCCCTTCCGTGCTCCACCTCCACCTTGCAGATATTTTCAAGAAAGCACATTTCCTTATTTTATTATAATTATTTATTTTCAGGACAGCTGCCCGATGAACAGCAGACCCCTTAAAGAAAGGGGCCATATCTTATTAGTATTCATATTCCTCATGCTTGGCCTATTGTAAGTGCTCATTAATTGCCTCCTGAGTTAATTATAGACAAATTAATTAATAATAAGGCAATGATACAGAGCATTTGAAGAAGGATCTGAGAAACTGGTGCTCTGAATTTGGGGATGTGAAGACATTAAATTCAGTTGCAAATTTAAAACAAATGTTTTTTAGAGTTAGATGGGCAATTCAAAATATGGGCTTTTAAAGGAGCGATAAAAGAAACAAATGAGTCCATCACATCTACGTGTATAAATTTTCAATATTTTCCCCAGGTAATTTTTTCATTCTATAGTGCCTAAAGAACACTCCCTTTCTCTTCTCATCCCTCGATACTCCTGGGAATGTGTGAAGACTAGACAAGGAACTACCATTAAACCATTTTGAATAATTTATTTAAAGAAAAAAATACTATACATACACATATCTGTGTGTGTGTGTGTGTGTGTGTAGAAAGAAAACTTTAAAAGACTACTGAGATTCATAAAAGAAGATCTGAATAAATAGTATATATATCCTGTTTGGGGACAGGTTGGAACAATTTCATTAAAAAAATCTTTTTAAGATAATTTATAAATTTAATTTAACCTTTCCCTAAAACATGGGGTTTTTTTTAAAGAACTAGACAATTTCTAAAGTTCATACAAAAAAATAAGCATGTGAGAAGATCCAGAAAATCCTGGAACAAAAAAATAAATAACAAGTGAAGACCGGCCATACCAGATACTAAAACACATAAAACCAGGGAAGTTAACAGTGTGCAGCTAGCCAACACGCTGACAGTCAACAAAACAAAGCAGATTCTCCAAAAATAGTTCTAACTGCATAAGGGGATTTAATAGATGATGCTACCCTTTCAGGCAACCTTCACCCTGATCTAAGTAAACATCATCTTTCTCAAGGATTACCACATCCCAGGCAAGGGAAAGACACATTGTTCAAGAAATGTTTGGAGGGAACTGGGTAGTTATTGGGGGAAAATAAAATTGAATTTCGATTTCATTACTACACCAAAAATAAGTGTGAACTAACAACACAGACAAAAATAAAATCAGAAAAATACAAAAATAAACTGTGAAAGAACCAGATTTATGTGCCCAGAGTTGGTTAGGCTTTTTGGATTATTACCCCAAATCCAGAAACTACAAAAGACAACTTGTAGACAACTACATGAAAATAAAAAAAGTTCTTATGAACAGAATATCACATATGACATATCAAAAGACAAATGACAGATTAGGGGGAAAATATTTTGGGGGAAATCATAAGGAAATGCTAATTCCTTTAACATATGAGGAGCTCCCAAAAATGGAAAAGGCCAACACTCAACTTTTACAAGTGAGTTCACAAAAGGCACAAACAGACTGTTCACAGAAGAGCACAACACAAGGGAAAACATGAAAAGATGCTCAAATTAAACTCTTCACCTAGCAGACCAGCAAATATCCGAATGCTAGTGGATTTAGCAGTGAGGAAGGACACAGGCATTCTCCGGTGCCGGTGGGAGAGTAAATTATCACACTTCTATCAATGTGGTAAGAGCTATCAAAATTTTAAACTCGCATGTCCTGTGACCTGGGCATCCATCCTACTTTTAGAGATCCTTCCTATATACTTACTGGCATATAGCCACTTCTCCCTAGTCACCCTCCCCCCATCTATACCAGTCCATCCTGTCAGCTATTCTCTCCAGGAAACTGCAAGCTACAATGTACCACCTGAGGAGCAACCATCCCTAACACCTCTCAAATATCAAAAACTTATAAAAATAGCCGGCCAGCATGGCTCCATGGTTGAGCATCGACCTATGGACCAGGAGGTCATGGTTCGATTCTGGTCAGAGCATATGCCCTGGTTTCGAGCTCAACCCCCTGGAGGGGGCATGTAGGAGGCAGCCAATCAATGATTCTCCCTGATTACTGATGTTTCTATCTCTCTCTCCCTGTCCTTTCCTCTCTGTTTAAATATATATATGTGGAATTTAATCTTATTTGCTGCCATCTTGCTCAGTTTTCTCTTTTCTGGTCAGAAAGTCACTTACTGTGTCTAGTAGGTCCCTCCTCCCATGGATCCCTGTGGCTGTGTAGTCCTTCAGTTCCCCTGTTCATGCATCACTGAGTCAGACTTACAAGCCAAGTGAATTCCAAATCACAACCATTTAAATGACCGATAACAAAGACTGTGAAATTCGTCCAAAAAGCTTCATCATAAAACCATTAATCAGAGACATGAAGAAGAAAGGATGATCATAATTATTAAGGAAAAGTTCTGCTAAGCAAGCAAGCACACACACACACTAGTACATCTGTGTGTACTTGCTTCCTAATACCAGAGAGACAAATAATGATAATAACAAGTTAAACAATTGTTGGGCAATGTAAGCATCTTGAGGGCACTGAGGTAAGCACTTTCTCTGTACCATCTCATTTAACATCCCCAGCAACTCAGTGAGGTAGAGGCTGTTAGTTATCCCCATTTTTATAACCGGGGACAATTGTACACGTAGTGACTAAGTAACCTGCACAAGGTCCAAAGGTGAGTTAGCGGCAAAGGCAGGATGGGAACTGGACTGTCTGCCCCAGAGCCCAGGCTCATCACCACCAGGAGATACTTTCCTGTAAGTCCTAATTTTTTTAGAAGCAAGGTAGAACGAATGGGTGAAAAGCTTGCTTGGGGTAGAATGAAACTCTGATACTGAGTTAAAGATCACAACGAATAGAGAGTGGGAATTTGGGGAAATCCATAAATATTGCTTTTTGTTTCCAAGCACCATTTCCATTATACAACTCACCCAGATGTTCCACATTAGGCAGAACCTGTTTTGGTAAATGTTGCTCATTGACATACATATGTCTCTCTGGCTTTCCCTCCTTTCTTCCCAAATTGAAAAACCTTGCTAAATTGCTTTTGTGTTCACTTTCTAGTTCGCTTCCACCTCCCTCTCCTAATGAGCTGTGTCAGAGCTCCCTGCACTCAAGTTACCAGGCTGAAGAAGAACACCCCAACTTGCTCCCTTCAGACTCAAGCAAGAAACAGGTCCTTTTCTTCCCCATGTTCTTCATCTAAATTCTGACAACTTTACCCTTGAGACAAATATTCATGAGCCTTGAAGTCCACAGTACTTTTCCTTTCCACCAATTCAAGAACTAAAAGCTTGTTTATAATTCTTGTTCCTAAGTACTCCCAATTGTTTCAACTGCTAAACTTATCTAGCTATGGGGAGAAAACCCTCAAGACTGTGGTTCATGACAGACTAGATAGAAAGTGAATATAACAACAGTGAGCTAAAGGCAGTGAGTGGAGAGAAGATAATTTTAACATAATGTACAAGTTTTAAAAAAAATGGAAAGAAAGCCCAACTGTGAAGGAATAGTAGCAAAGACAGTCTTCATTTTCTTTGTCTCCATAATGCTTACACCACCTGACATGCTCTGTAAAGGCTAAGGTGCTTGTCTTGTCCTCCCGGCAAGATGTTGACTGTTTTGTTCACTTTGTCATATCTCCAGGGCCTACAACTGAGCCTGGAGCAGAGTAAGTACTCGGCAAGTACTTGATAAAGGAATGAGTGAATGCATGAAACTTCTATCTCATTATCTCTTGCTCCATGAACAAAATGTATTTGCTTTCATGCTCTGTCCAGGATATCTTGAGATCCTCCTTGCCACCCCTCAATCTTTTGGGTTACTGTCAGGATAAGGAGTCATCTGATCAGATCCAATTCTGAGATGCACAAAACTTAACTTGCCACTCCCTAAACATGTTACCTGATTCTTTCAGAAAAAGAAAAAGAAAAAACAACAACCAAGGAAGGAAGAGCCACACCAGAAATCATACTTTAGGGATGAACTTAATCATCACACACAGAAAATCCTAAGTCACTTTTCTTCTATATGAAACTAGCTTATGCATGCATATCCCAGCTGGTTCATAAAATGATTGTGTTCCTTGTAAATAGCATGAAGTTAATTGCCAAAGAAAAAGAAATATAACTAAGTTATAAGTAATAAAGCATCAAAGGGCCATGGGGTTTTTACACTCTGGACAGTGTATGAACAGATACTTCAGTGACCTCAATCTCTCTAAGTCTAACAGATTGATTTAGGTTAGATTTCCTGGCTTCATTTCCTTTGAATGTCAGAGTACCCTCAAGGGCAAAAGGGATGGTTGAGAAGCAAGACTATGCAGTTGTGTACTGAGCAACTGCCCTTCTTCCCTGCTGAACACCGCCTTTTGATTTAATTAAACCTGAGGAGAGATTCCAAACAAATTTCCATTTGGCTTTTTCTAGACCATATTAATTATCTTCCAACTTTCAGAAACAGACTGCCATTTAGATACTACTCCCATCTCCCCTAGCCAAAGATTCCTCACCTTCCTCTGCATTTTCCATTCCCCTTCCCTCAGCACCACCCCCCCACACTCTGCCGACTGCCCCACCAAAGCCACCTCATTATTGACACATTATCAAATCTCTAGCCAGCTCCTCTTTCTAGAATGCCCTTTCTGCAAGTCTACAGCCTACTAAAATCTCTATTTATAACAGTCTACATTGTAACCAGGTCATTGACACATGGAACAAATCCTTTTGGAGGACAGAAATTATGGTGTTATTTTTTTTAATTTAAGTCATTTTTTTTTGTTTTTCAATTACAGTTGACATACAATATAATATTAGTTTCAGGTGTATTCCCGGTCATTAGACATAGTGATCATCTTGATAAATCCTGTACCCATCTAACACCATACATAGTTATTAGAATATTACTGACTATATTCCTTATGCTGTACTTTTCATCCCCATGACTATTTTGTAACAACCAAATTGTAGTTCTTAATCCCATCACCTGTTTTGCCAATCTCCTAATCCCCCTCTAACGTTTTGCATTTTAATTATGGTATGTCTTGGTGTGGGCCTCTTTGGGTTCATCTTGTTTGGGACTCTCTGTGCTTCTTGGACTTGTACGTCTATTTCCTTCACCAGATTAGGGAAGTTTTCTGTCATTAATTTTTCAAATAAGTTTTCATTTATTGCTCTCTTTTCTCCTTCAAGCATCCCCATGATGCAAACATTGGTATGCTTGAAGTTGTCCCAGAGGTTCCTTGCAGTATCCCCATTTTTTTAAATTTGTCTTGCTGTTCTAATTGGGTGCTTTTTGCTTCCTTATATTCCAAATCACTGATTTGATTCTCAGCTTCATCTACTCTACTGTTGATTCCCTGTAAATTATTCTTCATTTCTGACTGGTTGTTTGTTATGATTTTCACATAATTTTTATGCCATTAAAGTTCTCATTAAGTGCACTGAGCATTCTTATAACCAGTGTTTTGAACTCTACATCTAGTAGGTTGCTCATTTCCATTTTCCTTGGTTCTTTTTCTGATGTTTTTCTGTTCTTTCATTTGGGATATGTTTCTATGTCTCCTTGTTTTGGCAGCCTCCCTGTGATTGTTTTAATGCACTAGGTATAGTTGCTACATCATCTGGACTCGGTAGATTGGCCTTATGTAGTAGGTGTTCTATAGGATCCAGTGACTCAGCCTCCCCATCACTGAGCTGGGGCCTCCCTCTCCCCCCCCCCCAATTTAGACTGTGTACATTCTCCTGTTGTATTTGAGAGCATTGATTGCTATTGGCACATCAATGGGAGGGATTCACCCTCAAGCCAGTCTACTGCAAGGACTGGCTATGGTCATTGACCCCTGTGGAGGGTCAGTTATGCAGGGGCTTACCCCACAGAGCAGGACTTACTTTAGCAGGGCTCTAGTGCCCACTGAGTTCACCTCTTGAGTGTGTTGCTTGTGGAGGTGAAGGAGTGCTTTGACATGGTCTGAAGCTGTCCACAAGGTGCACTGGCTCTGGGGCCTCGCAGGAGGTGCAGACCAAGGTCAGCTGCCACCTGTGTTCTTCCCAGTTAGCGACAAAGCAATCTGCAGATGGCTGTTACTTGTGCTGGGCTTGGAGATATCCTGCTGAGGCAAACTGAGAACCAAGGTGGTTGCTGCTAATACCAGGCCTGGGGCCACTTATCAATAAGTACCAGGCATTCTGAGGCCAGATGCTGTTTGTTTGAGAGATTTTAGGAAAGTCTGAAGCATGAGCCAAGATAGACCATTCATATGGGAATGCCACTGGAAAGAGCTTGGGTGAGCCCAAAAGTTGGGTGTGGCAGAGTCTCAGGGAATCACCGGGGTGGGGCAAATAGTATGGACTACGTTGATGGAGATTCAGATATGGTGCCTGCCAGTCAGCCCTGTGGGAGGGTGGAGGAGTCTCAAAAAGGGAACAATGGCTTCTGCCAGCATTTCTGTATAGCTAGCAGAAAGCTGCCACTCTTGTCCTGATGCCAGATAATTCCTTTCCTCCCCCAATGTCCCTGGTGCCCTTCGAGCTGTTACCCCAGTGCTGGAGCTCAGATGAGCAAGTCTGGGTAAATCTGTGCATGGGCCCTTTAAGAGGACCTGCCTGGGGCTCCAGTAGCTTCCATATCCCTCAGCCACAATTCCTTCTGGTTTGCACAGCCAGAAGTTTTGGGGACTTCTCTTCCTGGCACTAGAATCCTGAGATGTAGGATGACCCCATTTCACGTCTCACCCCTCCTACCAGTCTCAGTGTGGCTTCTTCTTTAATTCCCTTGCTGTAGGACTTCCATTCATCTAGATTTCAGGTGGTTCTGAATGATGGCTGTTCTCTAGTTTAGTTGTAATTTTGATGTGGTTGTGGGAGGAGGCGAATACCACATTTACCTATGCTGCCATCTTGACTAGAAGTCTATCTCTTTTTTATTTTTTAATCTTTCATTCCCGGGGACCTAACACAATGCTTTGCTTATAGAAGAAACTTAATAAATTCTTGCTGTTTACTTTTTTGGAACTTACTTGGAGGCAGAGACATTTTCTGAGGTTAGCTCAGAATTCCTAATGGCTGCCAAACTCTTGATCCTTCTCACTATAATTTATATAATCACATTGCTCTGAAAAATTCCTTTTCTACATAGAGCAACAGTCACCAATATAAAACCATCACCACTGGTTTTAGATAGTCATTCCTAATCTACATGTTCAACAATTATTGGGTATCTGTTATAGCAGTCACTGAACTAGAACTTTCAGTACAGAGATAAAAATAAAGTCCCATCTTCAAGAAACAAAATGTCTATTTGGGAGAGAACCAAGTAGACAAATAATTACAGTATAGTCTATTAAGTCCTATGAAATCTTTGTACTAAGGAATGCAAGAGACAGACGTGGTCAACCTAGTTCAACTTTGTACAATAAGAGTCACACAAAGGTGATAAGTGTCAAAAAGCTTCCATGGGAGATGATATCTGAACTTGCCCTGGAAATTAGTCTGAAGACACAGGAGAGACATTCCAAGCAGAGGAAAGAGAATGTGCAAGGCACTAAGGAAAGCGAGAGCTGCATATTTCTGAGCATTGCAAATGTTCTGGTTCTTCTGGAACACTCCAGGGGACTTGCAGAACAAAAAGGCAAGGGTTGTCCATTTCGATGGACCTGGTATGCATGGCCAATTTTTTATATTGAAACTAGAGGCCCAGTGCACGGGTAGGGTCCCTAGGCCTGGCTGGTGATCAGGGCCGAGCAGGTTCCCCGCCTCCCAGCCTCCCCACCTCTTCCTTCCCTTGCTCCCTCAGTGCCCTGCCACCGCTGGTCACCCACCATATTCCATGCCAACCCCTGGTGGTCAGCACACATCACAGAGAACGATCAAATTCCCAGACTCCTGGTCGAACTCCCGAGAGGACAATTTGCATATTAGCCTTTTATTATATAGGATTCTGCTTTTCTTACGAACATTTCAAGAATTTCATAAACACTATGCTTAAGTCTTCCCTCACGCTTGACTATTAGTTGATTATTTATTTCTGTTTTGCAGAGGGGGTGATGCTTATTCACCCCCTGATGCTTATTCGCCTGCAATTTGTTCCATGGACACTATGCAATTCAGGCTATCAATTGAGGATTCCAGGCAACAGGTAAGTTTGGCCAAAGAATGGGATTGTCATTCCTTAAGTCAGAACAATAGAGCAAACAAGCTTGGCTAATTAATCTCTTTTGTTCTAAGTCTATTTCTATTTTTAACAAAATCAGAAGCTAAAAATACTGTGTTGGAAAACTGTACAATATGTGTCGTGATGACAGCAAAGGTGTCTTCTTATCAAAGGAACTTCTCCGTGCAATAATCATGGGCAAGAACTATTTTTTTTTTTAATTTTAAATCTTTATTGTTCAGATTATTACATTTGTTCCTCTTTTTTCCCCCATAACTCCCCTCCTCCCAGTTCCCGCCCCACCCCCGCCCTCACTCCCCACCCACTGTCCTCATCCATAGGTGCACGATTTTATTCCAGTCTCTTCCCGCATCTCCCACACCCCTTTCCCCCCCTAGAATAGTCAGTCCATTCCCTTCTTTGTCTC
>NW_006294778.1:6401830-6403160 GCF_000327345.1 Myotis davidii
CCTAGTTGTAGGACTTCCACTCAGCCAGCGTTCCTGTGGGTCTGGGTGATGTCCGTTTGGTCTTTTAGTTTCACTTTTGAAGTGGTTGTTCGAGGCAGCAAACTCCGGCGTTAACCTATGCCGCCATCTTGGTTCTCCAAGAACTATTTTTTGACTGGATTTTTTTTTTTTGAGAAACCATGTGAAACAGTAAGCGATCACTGGCTGAGCATCAAAAGATGATCAACTCTGTGAATCATAACTAGATTCTGAACTTCCTCAAAGCAGTGGCTGCATCCGGCTGTGTCACCATGATTTCAACTGTCTGACATTAGGGTGAACACAACAGGTGCTCAGTTAGTCTTACGTGAATGAATGGATGAAGGAATGAATCCATAAGCATCACCCCCTCTTTGCAAAACAGAAATAATCAACTAAATAACTGAAGCATAAGGGGACACTTAAGCATAGTGTTCGTGTAAAATTCTTGAAATGTTCATAAGCAAAGCAGAATTTCAATATAAAAAATGCACTTCCACACGAGCATGAACAAATTACCATAAATATTTGCTTGATGTGACTCACTCTGACTGGTACAACCACGTAATCTGCCTGAAATGAACCCAGAAATAATGGACCCCAGTGAGTTAGATACCACAAGGCAGTTTTGTGAGCAATCAAAGACCCAGCAAGTATCAGCTGTGTTTCATCCCCACACCAGGAATGAAACAGGGGTCTGAGTAAACCCATGAACATTGCACTGAACTGTCTTGCCCAGGTACTAACCAGGTCTCCTACCCTGAGGAAGGCACCTACCTTCCCTGGGCCTCAGCTTCCTGTCTCAAAAGGAAGAGGGTAGGTGACCTCAAGGTCCCTCTGGATGGTAAGGAGAGACATTTCAAGACGTCCCAGGGTCAGCAGCTGATCATCATACACACATGAGCCCTGTCCACGAAGGTTCACCATTACCACACTTGGATACTCATGTCACTGCCATAGTTCTGTGGGCTTTGTAGGGTCAAGGGAGGGTATAGCCTGCCCCTTTCAGGATGAGTCCGCTGCTTTAGAAAATTACCATCTACTTAGTCACTATCAGAGGTACAATAACAGTTCACAATTTGTACTGGGTGGGGGAGCCCTCTGAGATCATCTGGCCCCAGCCCAATGTAGAAGACATGAGTTGGAGTCTTACAGACAGCCAGCTAGCGACTAGAGCTGGCCTAGAACCTGGGAGCCTGAAGTCATCCTGTTGTGACTGGCCAGGGTCTCTGATGATCTCCAGACACTCATTCCCTCTCTGACACTCACAGGAGGTCCCCAGTGGGAGACCAACTGAGAAAATGTAAGTGAA